>NC_139226.1:56667471-56749971 GCF_055691185.1 Crinia signifera
CAGGGGCGTCAACAGCAGTGTAGACCCCTGGGCCTAGCAATGTATTGGGGCACCTACCGATCCTCCAGCGGTAGGGGTGGGGGAAGCTTTGATGTCCCCCAGGTGGTAGGGGGTATTATATCAACCGCTCAGCATGTAGGGCCTGGATCAGTAATTTCCACTAATTACACCTTTACTGCACAGATGGTGGGAGATTGGGTGGGAGAAGGGGGCATTGGGCTGAATGAAGGTGCCCTGAAAGATAACTTCCAGGGTGGTAGAGGATGTTTAATATGCAGAGGAGGGGTGTATAGTGGAGTGGGCTTATTATTCATAATTTTCTGGTGGGAGGACAGCTTGCTTGACTGCAGATATCTCCAGTTTCCAGGAATTAAAAACTAGAGAATCCCACCTACCAAATGATATTGGTGACTAGGGGATCAGAGTTCAGTAGGCAGAGCAATCTGCCAACGAGTATATAAAACTACATACCAGGTGTGTGGAGCTGGAGCAGTAACCAGCTACTGGAAGGCTGATATCTCTGGTTTTGGGAACAGTAGAGACAAGCTACTAGTGTCCATCAAAGGGGGAGAATCCCAGCTTTTGGAATATACTCTCAGAAAGGATCCGATACGATTTGCCGGCGGTCGGGATCCCGGCGGTCGGAATCCCGACACTGGAATCCCGACCGCCGAAATCCCGACAAGGGGGGGACATGGATCGCCCCCCCTTGCGGGCCCGGTGCCTCGCTACGCTCGGCACGCTATTTTATTCTCCCTCTATGGGTGTCGTGGACACCCACAGAGGGAGAAAGTTTCGGGATTTCGGCGGTCGGGATTCCAGTGTCGGGATTCCGACCGCCGGGATCCCGACCGCCGGCAAATTAACTGCATCCCCTCAGAAAAACTCTTAATCAGACAGAACCTGAAATATCTGACTGTGAAGAGCAATTAACAGGCTTGGATGGGGACCACTGCTTTGAAGTCAGATATCTCCGGTTCCCAAGGGCCGATTTTTAAAATTCTTGAACCCATGGAAAGAGGGGACCCTCAGCTTTCAGTCTAGGGCCCTTAGACTCCTGGGGGGAGGGGTTTCTGGGTACTCAGAAACCCCCCCTGCGTGCGTTACTGCATAGTTACTCACAAAGAGTCAGTAAGCCAGTGCCATACAGATAGGCTGCCATAGATACACACGATGTGTCAGTAAGCCAGTTCTATACAGGGTACGCTGCTATAGATACACATTATGTGTCAGTAAGACGTGCTATACAGGGTAGGCTGCTATAGAAACATGTAATGTGTCAGCATTCAGTGCTATACAGGGTAGTAGTGTTCCCGCTAGGCTTATTTCACAGGGCCCTGCGCCCTGCCCCTTTTATAGCTGCCGATTTCCGCCCTGCCTGTTTCTGCCTGCCCTGCATAGTCAATAGCCGCTGCCGCGCTAGAAGTCTCCTCCCGCTGACAGTGTAAGCTGCTAGCGCGGCAGCGTGTGGACACTCCCCCATCAGCCCTGACATTCCGCAGCAGCGGGGGGGGGGACAGTGAGCACCAGGAGAGGAGGAGAGGCTGCTCTGTGCGTGACAGTGCGTCCCCTTGAAGGCACCGGCCCAGAAGCCTGCTGGTGGTGACACCTTCTGGCTGGAGTCAGTGCTTGGCCCCCAGGGCCGGTGATGGACAGCTGGGCACCCTGGGATATGCGGCCCTCCCGCTCCCCCGCCGCCGCGCACTTGTTGATGCGCCCGAGTGCAGCGTGTAGGGGGGTCCCGGCTCATCTGCCCCCTCTCCGCAGGCCACACGGACTCCTCAGCACTGCCTCTGGGGGACTTTATGGGGGATATAACCCGCTCCGGAGAGTTACCCCTGCCAGAGGGCTGGAAGCAGACCAGGGGCATGGATGGCAAAGTTGATTATATTGATCACAGATAAGTGTCAAAGGTCTGTTTCATATGTGCAAGTTTATTTACATGTGCAATGCTAATAACCACCATTGTTGGCCATATAATATTGTCCAGTATACATAGGGAAGTTGCAGGAACCCAACTTTAACGTTTCATTTCCGGGCGCATTGTTTGCATTATATTGATCCACTCACATTTTCTGTAATCACAGTATGCATATTGCCAATCAAAACATTGTCCATAATAAATACAGGATGTGGCCAGGGGGTCTCAGGTGGTCAGAAGTAATGTACTCAAAGCCCAGCAGTATTCATACATTTATCAGGTTTACATGGCTAAACTCAAGGAATTTGTGCTTGAAATAGGCAATACTTAATGGGTGCCAACAACACTATTGCCCATTCTCCATCACTGACATTATGATGTCAAAGTATGACCGATGTCACAGACCCATACTATTCATTCGCAGTACGAGTGCAGTGCACATGCAAATTGATGGTGTGACGCTCAGGTGTCACAAGATGGTTATATAGCATAAATGTGCCAATGGTGTGATGCTCAGGTGTCACAAGATGGATTATATACAGTAGCATAAATGTGCTGTTGGTGTGACGCTCAGGTGTCACAAGATGGTTATATAGCATAAATGTGCCGATGGTGTGACACTCAGGTGTCACAGGATGGGTTATATAGCATAAATGTGCTGATGGTGTGACGCTCCGGTGTCACAAGATGGATTATATACAGTAGCATAAATGTGCTGTTGGTGTGACGCTCAGGTGTCACAAGATGGTTATATAGCATAAATGTGCCGATGGTGTGACACTCATTTGTCACAAGATGGTTATATAGCATAAATGTGCCGATGGTGTGATGCTCAGGTGTCACAAGATGGATTATATACAGTAGCATAAATGTGCTGTTGGTGTGACGCTCAGGTGTCACAAGATGGGTTATATAGCATTAATGTGCCGATGATGTGACACTCATTTGTCACAAGATGGTTATATAGCATAAATGTGAGGATGGTGTGATGCTCAGGTGTCACAAGATGGATTATATACAGTAGCATAAATGTGCTGTTGGTGTGACGCTCAGGTGTCACAAGATGGGTTATATAGCATAAATGTGCCGATGGTGTGACACTCAGGTGTCACAAGATGGTTATATAGCATAAATGTGCCGATGGTGTGACGCTCCGAAGTCGCAAGACGGTTATATAGCATAAATGTGCCGATGGTGTGAAGATCAGGTGTCACCATTTTGACCTTTTAAATTAAAATATGCCCTCGCGAATGAAAAATAGAGTGAACACTAGGTAGGCTACTATAGTTGGAAGCGGTACATCTGTCAGAACAGATTTAGGTCTACAGTCATTAGGTCGACCCCGGAAGGTCGACTGTCCCCAAGGTCGACATGGTTAAAGGTCGACATGGCTCAAGGTCGACATGACTTAAGGTCGACATGGGCCAAGGTCGACATAGTTTTAGGTCGACAGTCATTAGGTCGACATGAGTTTTTCACTGTTTTTTTACCCGAATGTTGACACAGTTGGAGTCGAACCGCAGCCTCTCGCTGCGCTCGCTTCGCTCGCGATGCTTCGGGCACAGTGCCTCTCTGCGCTGGGCACACTATTTTATTCTCCCACCACGCCCTAGTGGATGGTAGGGCATGAAATAACGCCTGTCGGCACATATCGGCTCAAAAAACAGTGAAAAACTCATGTCGACCTAATGACTGTCGACCTAAAACCATGTCGACCTTGGACCATGTCGACCTTAAGTCATGTCGACCTTGAGCCATGTCGACCTTTAACCCTGTCAACCTTGGGGACAGTCGACCTTCCGGGGTCGACCTAATGACTGTCGACCTAAGTCTGGTCTGACAGATGACCGTTTCCCCTATAGTTACACACAATTTGTCAGTAAAACGTTATATACTGTACAGGGTAGGCGTGTATAGTTACACAATGTGTCAGTAAGCCAGTGATATACAGGGTAGGTAGATGTTACACTGACGGTCAGAGAGCAGTGATTCACTCCTAACATTCCGCTTATAAATCGTTAATGGTATCATTCAGTGTTTAAGACCTAGATCGTTCGCCCACCAGGTGAAGCGATATCTTTATCAATATCTCGTTTGCTAACAATATTGCATAGAGGTGATTCAGTATATCCAATCAGCCTTCCACAGCTATCTATCCTATGGCTTACAGGTAACTCCACTATTGAGCCCTTCTGTCTAGGCCACACACAGTAACCTATCATTGTTACCATAACAATACAGGTGTTCCGCCAATGCGCATTTCACTTTAATGGCTTTATCAGGGTCGCACATGACCAGTAGCGGTGCCCGAACAGACCCCCACAGAGGCTGAAGCAGCACTGACAGACCCCTACCCAAACTTTAGTATGGTACTTGGCAAGGCCTGATACACTTGACAGCATTAAGACAGCATTAAGGCATGTTATATTGGTATAAAAAAAACCTGCCCCAATCTGCAAAGCGCCTCCCACTTTGGTAATATATTTGCCCCTTTCAGGGTTGTAAATTGAAGCAGGTAGGAGATATGCTATTCTGCCCTTGCTTATACATACACATAGTCTAAATGTGGCCATACACACGCAGATTTATCTTCAGATCTGGCTGCTTGAAACAAAAAAATGGTTATGGATGAGAGCAAATGACAGTTGACCATTTGCTTGGAAATGTTGGAAAACAGACAAACTGTCACTCATCCATAACCATGTTTTTGTTCCAACCAGCCAGATCTGAAGATAACTCTTACTAGTGTATGGGCACCACTTTATTTGTATACATATATTTGCCTGTATGGCTGCTGCTAATACCTGTGTGATGACATCACAATGGCCCTGTGATGACATAACAGTGATTCTATGATGTCACAATGCCTGGTGAGCCAGGACGGAACACTAGGAGTCATTCTGTTGCCTGGTCCCGACTTGTGCAGTCAGAGCTTTTGAACGTGTCTGATTATTCAGCATTTTCAGTTCATATATTGTGTTTGGAGAGGAGCAAGGAGAGAGAGGAGAGAGAGGAGGAAGGAGGAGATAAACGGGAGCAGCCCTGCGCTGCGTCCCGTTCTATAGTGGCAAGGTAAGTGCGCTCTTATTTCTATTCATACTTTTTTGTTTGAGCAATTGGGGTTCTTCATGGATTTCTTAAGGGGCGAGGCTCACCTGAAAGTGGGCGTGTCATAGCATAGAAGGCGGTTATGTCCCAATTTAGTGGGTGTTTCAGGGGGTCTTTGCCCAAACCTGAGGGGTTGTTTATTATTTATATCACTGCCGGTTCCCAATGACCCCCAACATTTTTGGCGTTAAATATGAGCTAAAATGGTTATTCGATTCCAGTGGGTTCGTGTCACACACACACACACACACACACTTTTTATTTTGGTTTAAACCCTTTCTTTTTGTTGGTGGTTAAATAATCACAATTTGCATGTGACAATGGGCACCGATATTATGCCCACATTTCACTGCAAATGAGGTTGCTGATAAATGGGCTTTAAATAATAAAGCCCTTTATTTCCCCCATTACTCCATTATGGTATTGTATTCGCTGATACCTGCATATCTGTAGTCAGTTGTGTAACACATATTTATACTGATCCTACTAGCGGAGCATTGTGATTCCGGATTATAATCGTATGAATATAAAATGAATTGTGACAGGAGATCGGGGACCATATTCACTTTTTGCTTTTCATGGCGCCCAGAGAGGTCGCGTATAGTAGCGTAAAGGGCTTGCTTGGCTGCCTATTTCCGCTGCCTATCAAGCAGGTAAACTCCATCCCGCCAAAGGCACGTCCACCCCGCCACACAAATACCTGCACTATGCTGCAACGCGTACGCTTACACATTCACGCGTAAGCACCCGCATCAAATGATTTTTCCTCTGTTCGTTGTGTTTCCGTCCATTATGACTAGAAGGGATATTTATGTATAGCTTATTTGTTATTTAATATTTCTATTTTATCTTTAATTAAGGTGACGCAGTGAGTCAAACTTGCTACAAGAGGGGAAATGGCCCAATTGCCATCAGAGAGCCAAGCCAAACAAGAACCCCGGGAGAGGCAGATGCCCCCGGCACCGCGGGTAAGACAGGCCCCACCACCTCCCCGTGAGAAAAAGGCACCACCGCCTCCCCGCGAGAGAAAGGCACCACCGCCTCCCCGCGAGAGAAAGGCCCCACCGCCTCCCTGCGAGAGAAAGGCCCCACCGCCTCCCCGCGAGAGACAGGCCCCACCGGCACCGAGGGAGAGACAGGCCCCACCGGCACCGAGGGAGAGACAGGCCCCACCGGCACCAAGGGAGAGACAGGCCCCACCGGCACCAAGGGAGAGACAGGCCCCACCGGCACCAAGGGAGAGACAGGCTTCCTCACCATTGAAGAATTCGCCCCCGTCAATATCCACCGTGTGGCAAGAGCCACCGTCACGATCAACGGAATGGTATACGCCCCCATCACCATATATGGAGAGGCAAGAGCCCCCGTTCCAATCCACGGAGTGGCATGAGAACCCATTCTCAATGGACTGGTATTCAGAGATCCCGGAAACATCCACGGAGTGGCAAGAGTCTCAGGAAGCATCCACGGAGTGGCAAGAGTCCCAGGAAGCATCCACGGTGTGGCAAGAGTCCCAGGAAGCATCCACGGTGTGGCAAGAGTCCCAGGAAACCTACACGGAGCGGCAAGAGACCCAGGAAACATCTATGGAGTGGCCCCCCGTCACCACCCACAGAGTGGTATACGCCCCCGTCACCATTCACGGAGTGGTTTGCACCCCCGCCGCCATCCACGGAGTGGCATGCGCCCCCGTCACCATTTACGGAGTGGCAAGCGTCCCTGTCACTGGAGTGGCATGCACCCCCTACACCATCCAAGGAGTGGTATGCACCCCTGTCACCATCACGGAGTGGCATGCACTCCCAATGTAGAGGCGTCCCACTACATTTCAACTACTGTTAAATATGGAATATTGCACATAACAACCAATCAGACTGTATCTATTATCTCCTATACGATACTAAATAAATGAGTAGTCTAGATAATAGACAAATTATTTATTTAGTATTGTCTAGGAGATACTAGATAGAATCTGATTGGTTGTTATGGGCAACATCCCATCTTCAACAGAATTCCCATCTTATACCCCCATCATGTGTTATTTCCAACAACAATTTGGGTAATAAAATGAGTGGTGAATAATACTGTATCTCTGTGGTTATTTCCTCATTTGGAGCGTCTCCATGCTGGGTGAATGCTTTTTTAAATATGTCTACACACATCTCAGAGGGTTCCTTGGTCTATGAGAAGACCTAGCCATTACCCGATAATTCTGTCTGCACACATCTCAGAGGGCTCCTTGGTCTATGAGAAGGACCTAGCCATTACCCATCATTCTCCTGACTATACACATCTCAGAGGGTTCCTTGGTCTATGAGGAGACATAGCCTTTACCCATGATTCTTCTATCTACATACATCTCTGAGGGTTCCTTGGTTCCTTTCTCCTATCTACAGACATCTCAAAGGGTTTCTTGATCTATGAGGAGACATAGCCATTACCCCATCATTCTCCTGTCTACACACAACTCAGATGGGTTCCTTGGTCTATGAGGAGAGGCAGCCATTACCTCATCATTATTGTGTCTACATACAGGACATCTCAGAGGGTTCCTTGGTCTAGGAGGAGACCCCTTGGTCTAGGAGGAGACCCCATCAATCTCCTGTTTACACACATCTCAGAGGGTTCCTTGCTTTGGTCCTTGCAGTATTTAAAACAGCCATTAAAATCCTGTAATTTCAGTAATGTTACAAATGCCTGGGGAGTTCATACAGTAGGTTGCGGCACATTCAAAATGTTTCAGGAAACAAAATGGCCACTTCACTAAGCGCTGCAGTGAGGCCCCTCGTTCACAGTGACTGATATTTTGCATCTTCCTAACAAGTTTGTGCTAAAATAATACACACAATGCAATATTAGCATTGCTGTCTGTCAAAAAGTGTATTAGTAGGTCGAAGATAACTAGGTCAACGGTCATTAGGTCAACCACTATTGGTCGACAGTAAAAAGGTCTACATGCACTATGGTTGACATGGACAAAAGTTTGAGACAAGCAAAAGGTTGACATGCCTTTTTAAGATTTTTAGTGCCTAGGTCAACAACAGTCGACATAGACCCTCAATTAGTGTACCAAGTACCCTCGTATGGTGCCTCCCTCGCCATACTTTACCATTACCAATTGTAGGCCACGTGGATAATAAATTATAACAAGTTATTCAAGTGAAAAAGGTTGGAAAGAGATAAAAACAGCCAACCCGCTTCTAACTGCCATGTTACGGCCTGTGTTTCAAAAATGTCAGCTAAGAGCTGATTGGTTGGTACCTTAGCTCTCTCCAATCTTTGATAAATATCCTCCTTACAGACACAGCAGGCTTCTTCCGAACACTTCAAGTCCAGCGCTTATTTGGTGCAGACAAGGAAATGGGTAATTATGTCCTGACAATACAGTGTACAGCATACAAAAAGACTGACAAGCCTTGATGAACAGCACACGTGGCACACTTATCTCTCTCCTTATGTACACACCACTGGAGAGTGGTATAGTCAGATGATTATCGATTTTGGCCACACTTTATTTCATACAAACGGAGAAGAGGAGACGCCCAATCCACATGTGGTAGGGAATATGGATTGTACGCTCCACTGGGGCAGGGACTGATGTGAATGTTCAAATATTCTCTGTAAAGTGCAGTGGAATCTGTGTGCGCTATATAAGAAACTGCTAATAAATAAATTAATAATATAGGGATGTATGGTATTTTCTCCCCACTCAGGCAGGCATCTTCGGTGATGGGTATCCATATATAACAAGAATAACTTTCAATACTGCGGTCATCTCTACTGTATAAACCAGTTTGAGGCGGAGAAGAGGAGACTAATATACCTTCATAGGGATGTATTATCTATTGATAGCGCTGATGACATAACGAGACACGATTTCATAAGGCCTTGCATATGATCTTTTTCTTTCATGTGTTTATATGGTGTGGGGACACCATCCCTGTGTCTTCATCCACCAAGATGCATTCTAAGCGCGATTTGAACACCTTTATATTACTTTCATACTATAGAGTAGGCTACTATAGTTACACACAATGTGTCAGTAAGCCAGTGCTATTACAGGATGACCTGCTAAACATACACACAATATGTCAGTAAGTCAGTGCTATACAGGGTAGGCTGCTATAGCTATACACAATATGTCAGTAAGACGTGCTATACAGGGTAGGCTGCTATAGATACATGTAATGCTTCAGTAAGCCAGTGCTTTTACAGGGTAGGCTACTATAGTTACACACAATGTGTCAGTAAGCCAGTGCTATACAGAGTAGGCTACTATAGTTATACACAATGTGTCAGTAAGCCAGTGCTATACAGAGTAGGCTACTATAGTTATACACAATGTGTCAGTAAGCCAGTGCTATACAGGGTAGGCTACTATAGTTACACACAACGCGTCAGTAAGCCAGTGCTATACAGGGTGACCTGCTATAGACACACACAATGTGTCAGTAAGCCAGTGCTCTACAGGGTAGGGTACTATAGTTACACACACAATGTGTCAGTAAGCCAGTGCTATACAAAGTAGGCTATTATAGTTACACACAATGTGTCAGTAAGCCAGTGCTATACAGGGTAGGCTGCTATAGCTATACACAATATGTCAGTAAGACGTGCTATACAGGGTAGGCTGCTATAGATACATGTAATGCGTCAGTAAGCCAGTGCTTTTACAGGGTAGGCTACTATAGTTACACACAATGTGTCAGTAAGCCAGTGCTATACAGAGTAGGCTACTATAGTTATACACAATGTGTCAGTAAGCCAGTGCTATACAGAGTAGGCTACTATAGTTACACACAATGCGTCAGTAAGCCAGTGCTATACAGGGTGAACTGCTTTAGATACATACAATGTGTCAGTAAGCCAGTGCTATACAGGGTAGGGTACTATAGTTACACACACAATATTTCGGTAAGCCAGTGCTATACAGAGTAGGTTAATATAGCTACACACAATGCTTCTGTAAGCTAGTGTTATACAGGTTGGTCGTCTATATATATTTTTTGGGGCCTAGGGCAGGCATTCCCAACCACGGTCCTCAAGGCACGCCAACAGTGCAGGTTTTAGTGATATCCAGGCTTCAGTACAGATGGTTTACTCAGAATCCCTCAGATACTAATTAAGTCACCTGTGCTCAAGTCTGGATATCTACAAAACCTGCACTGTTGGTGTGCCTTGAGGACCGTGGTTGGCAATGCCTGCTCTAGGGTGCCGTGATTAAAAAAGATTGGGAACCCCTGGAGTAGGCTGATATAGTTACACACAATGCTTCAGTAAGCTAGTGCTATACAGAGTAGGATACTATAGTTACACATAATGCGTCAATAAGCCAGGGCTATACAGGGTGAGCTGCTATAGATACACACACTGTGTCAGTAAGCCAGGGCTATACAGAGTGAGCTGCTATAGATACACACACTGTGTCAGTAAGCCAGGGCTATACAAGGTGAGCTGCTATAGATACACACACTGGGCGGGATCTACTAAAGGGAAAATGCGGTAAAACCCCCGTTTTACCGCATTTTCCTATGTTCCATTACCCGGCCGCACGGATTTCGCTGGGCAGGGTAGCTACATATAGAAGCCTATGGGCATCTTTTCGCCACTTGCCGCAACCCTACCACCTCACCGACCCCCCCTTTCCCCCTCCCTTGGGCCTACCCTTCTTGCAGGTCCTCCTGGACCCCGGAAGGTAAGCCCTTCCTCCCCCTATCATAGCAGCCGGACGTCCTTCCGGCTGCAGGGGGGAGGAGGAGGCGTCGGGGACAGCCTGCTTAGCTGTCCCCAGCGTGTAGGCATCAGGAGGCGGCAGGCAGGGTCTCCTTCACTGCATCGCGATGCCAGCCGCATATGTTAGTACATATGCGCTGGTATCGCGGCGGACAGCGGCGAAGGGCGGCGATGTATATTAATACATCCCGCCCACTGTGTCAGTAAGCCAGTTGCTATACAGGGTGAGCTGCTATAGTTACACACAATGCGTCAGTAAGCCAATGCTATACAGGGTAGGCTACTATAATTAAATGCAATGTGTCAGTAAGTCAGTGCTATTACAGGGTGAGCTGCTAAATTGACATTAAATGTGTCAGTAAGCCAGTGCTATACAGAGTAGGCTACTATAGTTACACACAATGCGTCAGCAAGCCAGTGCTATACAGGGTGAACTGCCATAGCAGTGGCAAACGCAGGATTTTCAGAAGGGGGTTTCCAGAGGGGCGGAGCAAAGCACGGAGATGGTTACTTAGGTGACCCAGTATATGCCGGGTCAGTTAAAGTATTATAGATAGACCAAATGTATATAAATAATAATAATAATTATATATATATATATATATATACACACACACACAAACACACACACACACACATATAAGTGTGGAGTGTAACCTCTCCTATTTCTTTGGAGTACAGAGTACTCGGTGTATGCTGTAAAGCCAGCGGCAGGTAACAGCCGCATGTTGCGGTATGTGACCCAATTCGCTTGTTTTGTGTGTTTTTTTTATCAATAAAAACCAAGTGGTAATACACTATTGGAGCGCCCACTTCTTTCATCTTCTAGATATATATATATATATATATATATATATATATATATATATACATATACATACAGGGGCGTCAACAGCAGTGTAGACCCCTGGGCCTAGCAATGTATTGGGGCACCTACCGATCCTCCAGCGTTAGGGGTGGGGGAAGCTTTGATGTCCCCCAGGTGGTAGGGGGTATTATATCAACCGCTCAGCATGTAGGGCCTGGATCAGTAATTTCCACTAATTACACCTTTACTGCACAGATGGTGGGAGATTGGGTGGGAGAAGGGGGCATTGGGCTGAATGAAGGTGCCCTGATACATAACTTCCAGGGTGGTAGAGGATGTTTAATATGCAGAGGAGGGGTGTATAGTGGAGTGGGCTTATTATTCATAATTTTCTGGTGGGAGGACAGCTTGCTTGACTGCAGATATCTCCAGTTTCCAGGAATTAAAAACTAGAGAATCCCACCTACCAAATGATATTGGTGACTAGGGGATCAGAGTTCAGTAGGCAGAGCAATCTGCCAACGAGTATATAAAACTACATACCAGGTGTGTGGAGCTGGAGCAGTAACCAGCTACTGGAAGGCTGATATCTCTGGTTTTGGGAACAGTAGAGACAAGCTACTAGTGTCCATCAAAGGGGGAGAATCCCAGCTTTTGGAATATACCCTCAGAAAGGATCCGATACGATTTGCCGGCGGTCGGGATCCCGGCGGTCGGAATCCCGACACTGGAATCCCGACCGCCGAAATCCCGACAAGGGGGGGACATGGATCGCCCCCCCCTTGCGGGCCCGGTGCCTCGCTACGCTCGGCACGCTATTTTATTCTCCCTCTATGGGTGTCGTGGACACCCACAGAGGGAGAAAGTTTCGGGATTTCGGCGGTCGGGATTCCAGTGTCGGGATTCCGACCGCCGGGATCCCGACCGCTGGCAAATTAACTGCATCCCCTCAGAAAAACTCTTAATCAGACAGAACCTGAAATATCTGACTGTGAAGAGCAATTAACAGGCTTGGATGGGGACCACTGCTTTGAAGTCAGATATCTCTGGTTCCCAAGGGCCGATTTTTAAAATTCTTGAACCCATGGAAAGAGGAGACCCTCAGCTTTCAGTCTAGGGCCCTTAGACTCCTGGGGGGAGGGGTTTCTGGGTACTCAGAAACCCCCCCTGCGTGCGTTACTGCATAGTTACTCACAAAGAGTCAGTAAGCCAGTGCCATACAGATAGGCTGCCATAGATACACACGATGTGTCAGTAAGCCAGTTCTATACAGGGTACGCTGCTATAGATACACATTATGTGTCAGTAAGACGTGCTATACAGGGTAGGCTGCTATAGAAACATGTAATGTGTCAGCATTCAGTGCTATACAGGGTAGTAGTGTTCCCGCTAGGCTTATTTCACAGGGCCCTGCGCCCTGCCCCTTTTATAGCTGCCGATTTCCGCCCTGCCTGTTTCTGCCTGCCCTGCATAGTCAATAGCCGCTGCCGCGCTAGAAGTCTCCTCCCGCTGACAGTGTAAGCTGCTAGCGCGGCAGCGTGTGGACACTCCCCCCTCAGCCCTGACATTCCGCAGCAGCGGGGGGGACAGTGAGCACCAGGAGAGGAGGAGAGGCTGCTCTGTGCGTGACAGTGCGTCCCCTTGAAGGCACCGGCCCAGAAGCCTGCTGGTGGTGACACCTGCTGGCTGGAGTCAGTGCATGGCCCCCAGGGCCGGTGATGGACAGCTGGGCACCCTGGGATATGCGGCCCTCCCGCTCCCCCGCCGCCGCGCACTTGTTGATGCGCCCGAGTGCAGCGTGTAGGGGGGTCCCGGCTCATCTGCCCCCTCTCCGCAGGCCACACGGACTCCTCAGCACTGCCTCTGGGGGACTTTATGGGGGATATAACCCGCTCCGGAGAGTTACCCCTGCCAGAGGGCTGGGAGCAGGCCAGGGGCATGGATGGCAAAGTTGATTATATTGATCACAGATAAGTGTCAAAGGTCTGTTTCATATGTGCAAGTTTATTTACATGTGCAATGCTAATAACCACCATTGTTGGCCATATAATATTGTCCAGTATACATAGGGAAGTTGCAGGAACCCAACTTTAACGTTTCATTTCCGGGCGCATTGTTTGCATTATATTGATCCACTCACATTTTCTGTAATCACAGTATGCATATTGCCAATCAAAACATTGTCCATAATAAATACAGGATGTGGCCAGGGGGTCTCAGGTGGTCAGAAGTAATGTACTCAAAGCCCAGCAGTATTCATAAATTTATCAGGTTTACATGGCTAAACTCAAGGAATTTGTGCTTGAAATAGGCAATACTTAATGGGTGCCAACAACACTATTGCCCATTCTCCATCACTGACATTATGATGTCAAAGTATGACCGATGTCACAGACCCATACTATTCATTCGCAGTACGAGTGCAGTGCACATGCAAATTGATGGTGTGACGCTCAGGTGTCACAAGATGGTTATATAGCATAAATGTGCCAATGGTGTGATGCTCAGGTGTCACAAGATAGATTATATACAGTAGCATAAATGTGCTGATGGTGTGACACTCAGGTGTCACAGGATGGTTATATAGCATAAATGTGCCGATGGTGTGACACTCAGGTGTCACAAGATGGTTATATAGCATAAATGTGCCGATGGTGTGACACTCAGGTGTCACAGGATGGGTTATATAGCATAAATGTGCTGATGGTGTGACGCTCCGGTGTCACAAGATGGGTTATATAGCATAAATGTGCTGATGGTGTGACACTCAGGTGTCACAAGATGGATTATATACAGTAGCATAAATGTGCTGTTGGTGTGACGCTCAGGTGTCACAAGATGGTTATATAGCATAAATGTGCCGATGGTGTGATGCTCAGGTGTCACAAGATGGATTATATACAGTAGCATAAATGTGCTGTTGGTGTGACGCTCAGGTGTCACAAGATGGTTATATAGCATAAATGTGCCGATGGTGTGATGCTCAGGTGTCACAAGATGGATTATATACAGTAGCATAAATGTGCTGTTGGTGTGACGCTCAGGTGTCACAAGATGGTTATATAGCATAAATGTGCTGATGGTGTGACACTCATTTGTCACAAGATGGTTATATAGCATAAATGTGCCGATGGTGTGATGCTCAGGTGTCACAAGATGGATTATATACAGTAGCATAAATGTGCTGTTGGTGTGACGCTCAGGTGTCACAAGATGGGTTATATAGCATAAATGTGCCGATGGTGTGACACTCATTTGTCACAAGATGGTTATATAGCATAAATGTGAGGATGGTGTGATGCTCAGGTGTCACAAGATGGATTATATACAGTAGCATAAATGTGCTGTTGGTGTGACGCTCAGGTGTCACAAGATGGGTTATATAGCATAAATGTGCCGATGGTGTGACACTCAGGTGTCACAAGATGGTTATATAGCATAAATGTGCCGATGGTGTGACGCTCCGATGTCGCAAGACGGTTACATAGCATAAATGTGCCGATGGTGTGAAGATCAGGTGTCACCATTTTGACCTTTTAAATTAAAATATGCCCTCGCGAATGAAAAATGTGCCCTCGCGATTGAAAAATGTGCCCTCGCGATTGAAAAATGTGCCCTTCCCGTGATCAGCACCCTGCCCTAAAAAAATTCTAGAGTGAACACTAGGTAGGCTACTATAGTTGGAAGCGGTACATCTGTCAGAACAGATTTAGGTCTACAGTCATTAGGTCGACCCCGGAAGGTCGACTGTCCCCAAGGTCGACATGGTTAAAGGTCGACATGGCTCAAGGTCGACATGACTTAAGGTCGACATAGGCCAAGGTCGACATAGTTTTAGGTCGACAGTCATTAGGTCGACATGAGTTTTTCACTGTTTTTTTACCCGAATGTTGACACAGTTGGAGTCGAACCGCAGCCTCTCGCTGCGCTCGCTTCGCTCGCGATGCTTCGGGCACAGTGCCTCTCTGCGCTGGGCACACTATTTTATTCTCCCACCACGCCCTAGTGGATGGTAGGGCATGAAATAACGCCTGTCGGCACATATCGGCTCAAAAAACAGTGAAAAACTCATGTCGACCTAATGACTGTCGACCTAAAACCATGTCGACCTTGGACCATGTCGACCTTAAGTCATGTCGACCTTGAGCCATGTCGACCTTTAACCCTGTCGACCTTGGGGACAGTCGACCTTCCGGGGTCGACCTAATGACTGTCGACCTAAGTCTGGTCTGACAGATGACCGTTTCCCCTATAGTTACACACAATTTGTCAGTAAAACGTTATATACTGTACAGGGTAGGCGTGTATAGTTACACAATGTGTCAGTAAGCCAGTGATATACAGGGTAGGTAGATGTTACACTGACAGTCAGAGAGCAGTGATTCACTCCTAACATTCCGCTTATAAATCGTTAATGGTATCATTCAGTGTTTAAGACCTAGATCGTTCGCCCACCAGGTGAAGCGATATCTTTATCAATATCTCGTTTGCTAACAATATTGCATAGAGGTGATTCAGTATATCCAATCAGCCTTCCACAGCTATCTATCCTATGGCTTACAGGTAACTCCACTATTGAGCCCTTCTGTCTAGGCCACACACAGTAACCTATCATTGTTACCATAACAATACAGGTGTTCCGCCAATGCGCATTTCACTTTAATGGCTTTATCAGGGTCGCACATGACCAGTAGCGGTGCCCGAACAGACCCCCACAGAGGCTGAAGCAGCACTGACAGACCCCTACCCAAACTTTAGTATGGTACTTGGCAAGGCCTGATACACTTGACAGCATTAAGACAGCATTAAGGCATGTTATATTGGTATAAAAAAAACCTGCCCCAATCTGCAAAGCGCCTCCCACTTTGGTAATATATTTGCCCCTTTCAGGGTTGTAAATTGAAGCAGGTAGGAGATATGCTATTCTGCCCTTGCTTATACATACACATAGTCTAAATGTGGCCATACACACGCAGATTTATCTTCAGATCTGGCTGCTTGAAACAAAAAAATGGTTATGGATGAGAGCAAATGACAGTTGACCATTTGCTTGGAAATGTTGGAAAACAGACAAACTGTCACTCATCCATAACCATGTTTTTGTTCCAACCAGCCAGATCTGAAGATAACTCTTACTAGTGTATGGGCACCACTTTATTTGTATACATATATTTGCCTGTATGGCTGCTGCTAATACCTGTGTGATGACATCACAATGGCCCTGTGATGACATAACAGTGATTCTATGATGTCACAATGCCTGGTGAGCCAGGACGGAACACTAGGAGTCATTCTGTTGCCTGGTCCCGACTTGTGCAGTCAGAGCTTTTGAACGTGTCTGATTATTCAGCATTTTCAGTTCATATATTGTGTTTGGAGAGGAGCAAGGAGAGAGAGGAGAGAGAGGAGGAAGGAGGAGATAAACGGGAGCAGCCCTGCACTGCGTCCCGTTCTATAGTGGCAAGGTAAGTGCGCTCTTATTTCTATTCATACTTTTTTGTTTGAGCAATTGGGGTTCTTCATGGATTTCTTAAGGGGCGAGGCTCACCTGAAAGTGGGCGTGTCATAGCATAGAAGGCGGTTATGTCCCAATTTAGTGGGTGTTTCAGGGGGTCTTTGCCCAAACCTGGTGTGACACTCATTTGTCACAAGATGGTTATATAGCATAAATGTGCCGATGGTGTGATGCTCAGGTGTCACAAGATGGATTATATACAGTAGCATAAATGTGCTGTTGGTGTGACGCTCAGGTGTCACAAGATGGGTTATATAGCATAAATGTGCCGATGGTGTGACACTCATTTGTCACAAGATGGTTATATAGCATAAATGTGAGGATGGTGTGATGCTCAGGTGTCACAAGATGGATTATATACAGTAGCATAAATGTGCTGTTGGTGTGACGCTCAGGTGTCACAAGATGGGTTATATAGCATAAATGTGCCGATGGTGTGACACTCAGGTGTCACAAGATGGTTATATAGCATAAATGTGCCGATGGTGTGACGCTCCGATGTCGCAAGACGGTTACATAGCATAAATGTGCCGATGGTGTGAAGATCAGGTGTCACCATTTTGACCTTTTAAATTAAAATATGCCCTCGCGAATGAAAAATGTGCCCTCGCGATTGAAAAATGTGCCCTCGCGATTGAAAAATGTGCCCTTCCCGTGATCAGCACCCTGCCCTAAAAAAATTCTAGAGTGAACACTAGGTAGGCTACTATAGTTGGAAGCGGTACATCTGTCAGAACAGATTTAGGTCTACAGTCATTAGGTCGACCCCGGAAGGTCGACTGTCCCCAAGGTCGACATGGTTAAAGGTCGACATGGCTCAAGGTCGACATGACTTAAGGTCGACATAGGCCAAGGTCGACATAGTTTTAGGTCGACAGTCATTAGGTCGACATGAGTTTTTCACTGTTTTTTTACCCGAATGTTGACACAGTTGGAGTCGAACCGCAGCCTCTCGCTGCGCTCGCTTCGCTCGCGATGCTTCGGGCACAGTGCCTCTCTGCGCTGGGCACACTATTTTATTCTCCCACCACGCCCTAGTGGATGGTAGGGCATGAAATAACGCCTGTCGGCACATATCGGCTCAAAAAACAGTGAAAAACTCATGTCGACCTAATGACTGTCGACCTAAAACCATGTCGACCTTGGACCATGTCGACCTTAAGTCATGTCGACCTTGAGCCATGTCGACCTTTAACCCTGTCGACCTTGGGGACAGTCGACCTTCCGGGGTCGACCTAATGACTGTCGACCTAAGTCTGGTCTGACAGATGACCGTTTCCCCTATAGTTACACACAATTTGTCAGTAAAACGTTATATACTGTACAGGGTAGGCGTGTATAGTTACACAATGTGTCAGTAAGCCAGTGATATACAGGGTAGGTAGATGTTACACTGACAGTCAGAGAGCAGTGATTCACTCCTAACATTCCGCTTATAAATCGTTAATGGTATCATTCAGTGTTTAAGACCTAGATCGTTCGCCCACCAGGTGAAGCGATATCTTTATCAATATCTCGTTTGCTAACAATATTGCATAGAGGTGATTCAGTATATCCAATCAGCCTTCCACAGCTATCTATCCTATGGCTTACAGGTAACTCCACTATTGAGCCCTTCTGTCTAGGCCACACACAGTAACCTATCATTGTTACCATAACAATACAGGTGTTCCGCCAATGCGCATTTCACTTTAATGGCTTTATCAGGGTCGCACATGACCAGTAGCGGTGCCCGAACAGACCCCCACAGAGGCTGAAGCAGCACTGACAGACCCCTACCCAAACTTTAGTATGGTACTTGGCAAGGCCTGATACACTTGACAGCATTAAGACAGCATTAAGGCATGTTATATTGGTATAAAAAAAACCTGCCCCAATCTGCAAAGCGCCTCCCACTTTGGTAATATATTTGCCCCTTTCAGGGTTGTAAATTGAAGCAGGTAGGAGATATGCTATTCTGCCCTTGCTTATACATACACATAGTCTAAATGTGGCCATACACACGCAGATTTATCTTCAGATCTGGCTGCTTGAAACAAAAAAATGGTTATGGATGAGAGCAAATGACAGTTGACCATTTGCTTGGAAATGTTGGAAAACAGACAAACTGTCACTCATCCATAACCATGTTTTTGTTCCAACCAGCCAGATCTGAAGATAACTCTTACTAGTGTATGGGCACCACTTTATTTGTATACATATATTTGCCTGTATGGCTGCTGCTAATACCTGTGTGATGACATCACAATGGCCCTGTGATGACATAATAGTGATTCTATGATGTCACAATGCCTGGTGAGCCAGGACGGAACACTAGGAGTCATTCTGTTGCCTGGTCCCGACTTGTGCAGTCAGAGCTTTTGAACGTGTCTGATTATTCAGCATTTTCAGTTCATATATTGTGTTTGGAGAGGAGCAAGGAGAGAGAGGAGAGAGAGGAGGAAGGAGGAGATAAACGGGAGCAGCCCTGCGCTGCGTCCCGTTCTATAGTGGCAAGGTAAGTGCGCTCTTATTTCTATTCATACTTTTTTGTTTGAGCAATTGGGGTTCTTCATGGATTTCTTAAGGGGCGAGGCTCACCTGAAAGTGGGCGTGTCATAGCATAGAAGGCGGTTATGTCCCAATTTAGTGGGTGTTTCAGGGGGTCTTTGCCCAAACCTGAGGGGTTGTTTATTATTTATATCACAGCCGGTTCCCAATGACCCCCAACATTTTTGGCGTTCAATATGAGCTAAAATGGTTATTCGATTCCAGTGGGTTCGTGTCACACACACACACACACACACACACACACACACACTTTTTATTTTGGTTTAAACCCTTTCTTTTTGTTGGTGGTTAAATAATCACAATTTGCATGTGACAATGGGCACCGATATTATGCCCACATTTCACTGCAAATGAGGTTGCTGATAAATGGGCTTTAAATAATAAAGCCCTTTATTTCCCCCATTACTCCATGATGGTATTGTATTCGCTGATACCTGCATATCTGTGGTCAGTTGTGTAACACATATTTATACTGATCCTACTAGCGGAGCATTGTGATTCCGGATTATAATCGTATGAATATAAAATGAATTGTGACAGGAGATCGGGGACCATATTCATTTTTTGCTTTTCATGGCGCCCAGAGAGGTCGCGTATAGTAGCGTAAAGGGCTTGCTTGGCTGCCTATTTCCGCTGCCTATCAAGCAGGTAAACTCCATCCCGCCAAAGGCACGTCCACCCCGCCACACAAATACCTGCACTATGCTGCAACGCGTACGCTTACACATTCACGCGTAAGCACCCGCATCAAATGATTTTTCCTCTGTTCGTTGTGTTTCCGTCCATTATGACTAGAAGGGATATTTATGTATAGCTTATTTGTTATTTAATATTTCTATTTTATCTTTAATTAAGGTGACGCAGTGAGTCAAACTTGGTACAAGAGGGGAAATGGCCCAATTGCCATCAGAGAGCCAAGCCAAACAAGAACCCCGGGAGAGGCAGATGCCCCCGGCACCGCGGGTAAGACAGGCCCCACCACCTCCCCGTGAGAAAAAGGCACCACCGCCTCCCCGCGAGAGAAAGGCACCACCGCCTCCCCGCGAGAGAAAGGCCCCACCACCTCCCTGCGAGAGAAAGGCCCCACCGCCTCCCCGCGAGAGACAGGCCCCACCGGCACCGAGGGAGAGACAGGCCCCACCGGCACCGAGGGAGAGACAGGCCCCACCGGCACCAAGGGAGAGACAGGCCCCACCGGCACCAAGGGAGAGACAGGCCCCACCGGCACCAAGGGAGAGACAGGCTTCCTCACCATTGAAGAATTTGCCCCCGTCAATATCCACGGTGTGGCAAGAGCCACCGTCACGATCAACGGAATGGTATACGCCCCCATCACCATATATGGAGAGGCAAGAGCCCCCGTTCCAATCCACGGAGTGGCATGAGAACCCATTCTCAATGGACTGGTATTCAGAGATCCCGGAAACATCCACGGAGTGGCAAGAGTCTCAGGAAGCATCCACGGAGTGGCAAGAGTCCCAGGAAGCATCCACGGTGTGGCAAGAGTCCCAGGAAGCATCCACGGTGTGGCAAGAGTCCCAGGAAACCTACACGGAGCGGCAAGAGACCCAGGAAACATCTATGGAGTGGCCCCCCGTCACCACCCACAGAGTGGTATACGCCCCCGTCACCATTCACGGAGTGGTTTGCACCCCCGCCGCCATCCACGGAGTGGCATGCGCCCCCGTCACCATTTACGGAGTGGCAAGCGTCCCTGTCACTGGAGTGGCATGCACCCCCTACACCATCCAAGGAGTGGTATGCACCCCTGTCACCATCACGGAGTGGCATGCACTCCCAATGTAGAGGCGTCCCACTACATTTCAACTACTGTTAAATATGGAATATTGCACATAACAACCAATCAGACTGTATCTATTATCTCCTATACGATACTAAATAAATGAGTAGTCTAGATAATAGACAAATTATTTATTTAGTATTGTCTAGGAGATACTAGATAGAATCTGATTGGTTGTTATGGGCAACATCCCATCTTCAACAGAATTCCCATCTTATACCCCCATCATGTGTTATTTCCAACAACAATTTGGGTAATAAAATGAGTGGTGAATAAAACTGTATCTCTGTGGTTATTTCCTCATTTGGAGCGTCTCCATGCTGGGTGAATGCTTTTTTAAATATGTCTACACACATCTCAGAGGGTTCCTTGGTCTATGAGAAGACCTAGCCATTACCCGATAATTCTGTCTGCACACATCTCAGAGGGCTCCTTGGTCTATGAGAAGGACCTAGCCATTACCCATCATTCTCCTGACTATACACATCTCAGAGGGTTCCTTGGTCTATGAGGAGACATAGCCTTTACCCATGATTCTTCTATCTACATACATCTCTGAGGGTTCCTTGGTTCCTTTCTCCTATCTACAGACATCTCAAAGGGTTTCTTGATCTATGAGGAGAGGCAGCCATTACCTCATCATTATTGTGTCTACATACAGGACATCTCAGAGGGTTCCTTGGTCTAGGAGGAGACCCCTTGGTCTAGGAGGAGACCCCATCAATCTCCTGTTTACACACATCTCAGAGGGTTCCTTGCTTTGGTCCTTGCAGTATTTAAAACAGCCATTAAAATCCTGTAATTTCAGTAATGTTACAAATGCCTGGGGAGTTCATACAGTAGGTTGCGGCACATTCAAAATGTTTCAGGAAACAAAATGGCCACTTCACTAAGCGCTGCAGTGAGGCCCCTCGTTCACAGTGACTGATATTTTGCATCTTCCTAACAAGTTTGTGCTAAAATAATACACACAATGCAATATTAGCATTGCTGTCTGTCAAAAAGTGTATTAGTAGGTCGACGATAACTAGGTCAACGGTCATTAGGTCAACCACTATTGGTCGACAGTAAAAAGGTCTACATGCACTATGGTTGACATGGACAAAAGTTTGAGACAAGCAAAAGGTTGACATGCCTTTTTAAGATTTTTAGTGCCTAGGTCCAGGGGCGGATCCAGGATAAAATGACAGGGGGGGCACCATGATAAAAAAGGGTTTGGGTGGGGGAGGGGCGGTGTTAGTGGTGCCAGTGTACATGCTAAGAGAGCGGCAGGAGAGGGTGGGAATGGAATTAAAAATAGGCCCTGGCATTTAAAGTACGCAGGCCCACCATGGCGACAAACAAAAGTGAAGGATGTAGTTGTGCGCGCGCCAAAGGTGCGCTCCGGAAAAGGGTGTGTGGCCACTCAACAAGGGGCGTGTCAACACCATATACAACTTCTACACATTATGCAACAAAATACTAGACCCCATTATACTTGCCCCTTACACATAATGCCAAATGGAATGAGCCAAAATTGACATAATGCCACATGGATTGAGCCAAAATTCAAATAATGCCACACGGATTGAGCCAAAATTCAAATAATGCCACATGGATTGTGTCAAAATTCACATAATGCCACATGGATTGAGCCAAAATTTACATAATAACACACACTGATTGAGCCAAAATTCACATAATGCCAAATGGATTGTGTCAAAATTCACATAATGCCACACGGATTGAGCCAAACGCATAAAATGCCATACGGATTGAGACAAAATTCACATAATGCCACATGGATAGAGCCAAAATACACATAATGCCACACGGATTGAGCCAAAATTCACATAATGCCACACGGATTGGGAAAAAATTCACATAATGCCACACGGATTGAGACAAAATTCCCATAATGCCACATGGATTGAGCCAAAATTCACATAATGCCACAGGGATTGAGACAAAATTCACATAATGCCACATGGATTGAGCCAGAATTCACATAATGCCACAGAGATTAAGCCAAAATTCACAATACACTTCATAAACAGGGACATTGTCCACCAAAGGCTTGCATTAAACATTTACACCATAATGTCCATTACACGTTAAGTTACACGCCATTATGTCCATTATGTGTTATGCCAAACACCATAATGCCTATTAAAAATTATGCTACATAAGTGCTGCTTCTCTACATGCTCATTGCCAAGGGTTCCATGCTCATTGCCAGAGGTTCCATGCTCGTTGCCATGTGGGATTACATGCTCATTGCCAAGGGGGAATACATGCTTGTGGTAAATGGGGGACAGCCGCAGCCAGGCAGAAGTGATAGCCACTGTGACAGTGGCAGAGCCTTGCTGTATTCAGAGCACTGCAGGTCCCGGCTATTTGAAATAATACCCCTTTCACACCAGAAAATGCATTCCCAGGTTGGCCCCTTTTACACCAGCCTAGTCCCTTCATTTTCTGGTGTGAGGGGGAGAGAAAACCACCCCTCCCCCCTTTAACCAGTTATCTCATTTAACCGGCTATATCTTCGGAACCAACTGACCCATTTACATGAGACAAGTATTATATTGAAGAACTTTTGAGTGGGCTTTGAATGACTTTGGTCCAGTGAAACTGGAACGTTTGGTTCCAGAGTAATCTGCCCTCAAAGAACATGAACAGCTATGAAATTACATTTCAAAAATATAAAAATCGGTTTACATGCAATATCTCTGGAACCGATTGACCGATTTGGACCAGCCTGGGATCATATTGAAGGCCCAGCGATTTGGAATTGAATGAAATCAACCACAAGCTTCTGTGATGCCAGAGAGGGAACTGGCAGCCGTCGGAACCGGTGGGGGTCCGAATTGACAGGTCCCATATTATCCTATGGGGAAAAAACGTTACAGGTTTGCCAGGCGATATCTCCGGTTCCCTGGTGGCTAGAGACACGGGGCTGGGCTCGTTAGAAAGCCCTGGTCCTCAGCTATAAAATAAATGACAGGGGGGGCACGTGCCCGGGTGCCCCCCCCCCTGAATCCGCCACTGCCTAGGTCAACAACAGTCGACATAGACCCTCAATTAGTGTACCAAGTACCCTTGTATGGTGCCTCCCTCGCCATACTTTACCATTACCAATTGTAGGCCACGTGGATAATAAATTATAACAAGTTATCCAAGTGAAAAAGGTTGGAAAGAGATAAAAACAGCCAACCCGCTTCTAACTGCCATGTTACGGCCTGTGTTTCAAAAATGTCAGCTAAGAGCTGATTGGTTGGTACCTTAGCTCTCTCCAATCTTTGATAAATATCCTCCTTACATACACAGCAGGCTTCTTCCGAACACTTCAAGTCCAGCGCTTATTTGGTGCAGACAAGGAAATGGGTAATTATGTCCTGACAATACAGTGTACAGCATACAAAAAGACTGACAAGCCTTGATGAACAGCACACGTGGCACACTTATCTCTCTCCTTATGTACACACCACTGGAGAGTGGTATAGTCAGATGATTATCGATTTTGGCCACACTTTATTTCATACAAACGGAGAAGAGGAGACGCCCAATCCACATGTGGTAGGGAATATGGATTGTACGCTCCACTGGGGCAGGGACTGATGTGAATGTTCAAATATTCTCTGTAAAGTGCAGTGGAATCTGTGTGCGCTATATAAGAAACTGCTAATAAATAAATTAATAATATAGGGATGTATGGTATTTTCTCCCCACTCAGGCAGGCATCTTCGGTGATGGGTATCCATATATAACAAGAATAACTTTCAATACTGCGGTCATCTCTACTGTATAAACCAGTTTGAGGCGGAGAAGAGGAGACTAATATACCTTTATAGGGATGTATTATCTATTGATAGCGCTGATGACATAACGAGACACGATTTCATAAGGCCTTGCATATGATCTTTTTCTTTCATGTGTTTATATGGTGTGGGGACACCATCCCTGTGTCTTCATCCACCAAGATGCATTCTAAGCGCGATTTGAACACCTTTATATTACTTTCATACTATAGAGTAGGCTACTATAGTTACACACAATGTGTCAGTAAGCCAGTGCTATTACAGGATGACCTGCTAAACATACACACAATATGTCAGTAAGTCAGTGCTATACAGGGTAGGCTGCTATAGCTATACACAATATGTCAGTAAGACGTGCTATACAGGGTAGGCTGCTATAGATACATGTAATGCGTCAGTAAGCCAGTGCTTTTACAGGGTAGGCTACTATAGTTACACACAATGTGTCAGTAAGCCAGTGCTATACAGAGTAGGCTACTATAGTTATACACAATGTGTCAGTAAGCCAGTGCTATACAGGGTAGGCTACTATAGTTACACACAATGCGTCAGTAAGCCAGTGCTATACAGGGTGACCTGCTATAGACACACACAATGTGTCAGTAAGCCAGTGCTCTACAGGGTAGGGTACTATAGTTACACACACAATGTGTCAGTAAGCCAGTGCTATACAAAGTAGGCTATTATAGTTACACACAATGTGTCAGTAAGCCAGTGCTATACAGGGTAGGCTGCTATAGCTATACACAATATGTCAGTAAGACGTGCTATACAGGGTAGGCTGCTATAGATACATGTAATGCATCAGTAAGCCAGTGCTTTTACAGGGTAGGCTACTATAGTTACACACAATGTGTCAGTAAGCCAGTGCTATACAGAGTAGGCTACTATAGTTATACACAATGTGTCAGTAAGCCAGTGCTATACAGAGTAGGCTACTATAGTTACACACAATGCGTCAGTAAGCCAGTGCTATACAGGGTGAACTGCTTTAGATACATACAATGTGTCAGTAAGCCAGTGCTATACAGGGTAGGGTACTATAGTTACACACACAATGTTTCGGTAAGCCAGTGCTATACAGAGTAGGTTAATATAGCTACACACAATGCTTCTGTAAGCTAGTGTTATACAGGTTGGTCGTCTATATATATTTTTTGGGGCCTAGGGCAGGCATTCCCAACCACGGTCCTCAAGGCACGCCAACAGTGCAGGTTTTAGTGATATCCAGGCTTCAGTACAGATGGTTTACTCAGAATCCCTCAGATACTAATTAAGTCACCTGTGCTCAAGTCTGGATATCTACAAAACCTGCACTGTTGGTGTGCCTTAAAGGACCGTGGTTGGCAATGCCTGCTCTAGGGTGCCGTGATTAAAAAAGATTGGGAACCCCTGGAGTAGGCTGATATAGCAGGGTTGCCGACCCTTCCGGAATTCCCGGGAGTCTCCCGAAAATCGGGTCCTCCTCCCGGCCCCCCGGAAGGGTGGGCAACCCTCCCGGAATCTGGGGTAACCCCCTGAGCCCCCCGAATCGCGGCATTTAAATGCCGCAATCCACGGGTCTCAGAGGAGGGGGCGGGGCTAAAATGGCACAATCGCGTCATTTTAGCCCCGCCCCCTCAATAGAGATCAGTCATTTTTCCTGTTTCCCGTAATGGGGGCGGGGCTTAATGACGTCACAGTCAAGCCCCGCCCCCCGATCGGGTAAGGAAAGTCTCCTCTCCGGGCTTCTCCCGGAGAGGAGCATTTATAAGTCGGCAACCCTGTGATATAGTTACACACAATGCTTCAGTAAGCTAGTGCTATACAGAGTAGGATACTATAGTTACACATAATGCGTCAGTAAGCCAGGGCTATACAGGGTGAGCTGCTATAGATACACACACTGTGTCAGTAAGCCAGGGCTATACAGGGTGAGCTGCTATAGATACACACACTGTGTCAGTAAGCCAGGGCTATACAGGGTGAGCTGCTATAGATACACACACTGGGCGGGATCTACTAAAGGGAAAATGCTGTAAAACCCCCGTTTTACCGCATTTTCCTATGTTCCATTACCCGGCCGCACGGATTTCGCTGGGCAGGGTAGCTACATATAGAAGCCTATGGGCTTCTTTTCGCCACTTGCTGCAACCCCACCACCTCGCCGACCCCCCCTTT
The DNA here is from genome assembly GCF_055691185.1 of Crinia signifera. Taxonomy (NCBI): domain Eukaryota; kingdom Metazoa; phylum Chordata; class Amphibia; order Anura; family Myobatrachidae; genus Crinia; species Crinia signifera. The sequence continues at coordinate 56,694,865 of NC_139226.1, forward strand.
CCCCCTCCCTTGGGCCTACCCTTCTTGCAGGTCCTCCTGGACCCCGGAAGGTAAGCCCTTCCTCCCCCTATCATAGCAGCCGGACGTCCTTCCGGCTGCAGGGGGGAGGAGGAGGCGTCGGGGACAGCCTGCTTAGCTGTCCCCAGCGTGTAGGCATCAGGAGGCGGCAGGCAGGGTCTCCGTCACTGCATCGCGATGCCAGCCGCATATGTTAGTACATATGCGCTGGTATCGCGGCGGACAGCGGCGAAGGGCGGCGATGTATATTAATACATCCCGCCCACTGTGTCAGTAAGCCAGTTGCTATACAGGGTGAGCTGCTATAGTTACACACAATGCGTCAGTAAGCCAATGCTATACAGGGTAGGCTACTATAATTAAATGCAATGTGTCAGTAAGTCAGTGCTATTACAGGGTGAGCTGCTAAATTTACATTAAATGTGTCAGTAAACCAGTGCTATACAGAGTAGGCTACTATAGTTACACACAATGCGTCAGCAAGCCAGTGCTATACAGGGTGAACTGCCATAGCAGTGGCAAACGCAGGATTTTCAGAAGGGGGTTTCCAGAGGGGCAGAGCAAAGCACGGAGATGGACACTTAGGTGACCCAGTATATGCCGGGTCAGTTAAAGTATTATAGATAGACCAAATGTATATAAATAATAATAATTATATATATATATATATATATATATATATATATATACACACACACACACACACACACACACACACACACACACATATAAGTGTGGAGTGTAACCTCTCCTATTTCTTTGGAGTACAGAGTACTCGGTGTATGCTGTAAAGCCAGCGGCAGGTAACAGCCGCATGTTGCGGTATGTGACCCAATTCGCTTGTTCTGTGTGTTTTTTTTATCAATAAAAACCAAGTGGTAATACACTATTGGAGCGCCCACTTCTTTCATCTTCTAGATATATATATATATATATATATATATATATATATATACACATATACATACAGGGGCGTCAACAGCAGTGTAGACCCCTGGGCCTAGCAATGTATTGGGGCACCTACCGATCCTCCAGCGGTAGGGGTGGGAGAAGCTTTGATGTCCCCCAGGTGGTAGGGGGTATTATATCAACCGCTCAGCATGTAGGGCCTGGATCAGTAATTTCCACTAATTACACCTTTACTGCACAGATGGTGGGAGATTGGGTGGGAGAAGGGGGCATTGGGCTGAATGAAGGTGCCCTGATACATAACTTCCAGGGTGGTAGAGGATGTTTAATATGCAGAGGAGGGGTGTATAGTGGAGTGGGCTTATTATTCATAATTTTCTGGTGGGAGGACAGCTTGCTTGACTGCAGATATCTCCAGTTTCCAGGAATTAAAAACTAGAGAATCCCACCTACCAAATGATATTGGTGACTAGGGGATCAGAGTTCAGTAGGCAGAGCAATCTGCCAACGAGTATATAAAACTACATACCAGGTGTGTGGAGCTGGAGCAGTAACCAGCTACTGGAAGGCTGATATCTCTGGTTTTGGGAACAGTAGAGACAAGCTACTAGTGTCCATCAAAGGGGGAGAATCCCAGCTTTTGGAATATACCCTCAGAAAGGATCCGGTATGATTTGCCGGCGGTCGGGATCCCGGCGGTCGGAATCCCGACACTGGAATCCCGACCGCCGAAATCCCGACAAGGGGGGGACATGGATCGCCCCCCCTTGCGGGCCCGGTGCCTCGCTACGCTCGGCACGCTATTTTATTCTCCCTCTATGGGTGTCGTGGACACCCACAGAGGGAGAAAGTTTCGGGATTTCGGCGGTCGGGATTCCAGTGTCGGGATTCCGACCGCCGGGATCCCGACCGCCGGCAAATTAACTGCATCCCCTCAGAAAAACTCTTAATCAGACAGAACCTGAAATATCTGACTGTGAAGAGCAATTAACAGGCTTGGATGGGGACCACTGCTTTGAAGTCAGATATCTCTGGTTCCCAAGGGCCGATTTTTTAAATTCTTGAACCCATGGAAAGAGGGGACCCTCAGCTTTCAGTCTAGGGCCCTTAGACTCCTGGGGGGAGGGGTTTCTGGGTACTCAGAAACCCCCCCCCTGCGTGCGTTACTGCATAGTTACTCACAAAGAGTCAGTAAGCCAGTGCCATACAGATAGGCTGCCATAGATACACACGATGTGTCAGTAAGCCAGTTCTATACAGGGTACGCTGCTATAGATACACATTATGTGTCAGTAAGACGTGCTATACAGGGTAGGCTGCTATAGAAACATGTAATGTGTCAGCATTCAGTGCTATACAGGGTAGTAGTGTTCCCGCTAGGCTTATTTCACAGGGCCCTGCGCCCTGCCCCTTTTATAGCTGCCGATTTCCGCCCTGCCTGTTTCTGCCTGCCCTGCATAGTCAATAGCCGCTGCCGCGCTAGAAGTCTCCTCCCGCTGACAGTGTAAGCTGCTAGCGCGGCAGCGTGTGGACACTCCCCCCTCAGCCCTGACATTCCGCAGCAGCGGGGGGGACAGTGAGCACCAGGAGAGGAGGAGAGGCTGCTCTGTGCGTGACAGTGCGTCCCCTTGAAGGCACCGGCCCAGAAGCCTGCTGGTGGTGACACCTGCTGGCTGGAGTCAGTGCTTGGCCCCCAGGGCCGGTGATGGACAGCTGGGCACCCTGGGATATGCGGCCCTCCCGCTCCCCCGCCGCCGCGCACTTGTTGATGCGCCCCAGTGCAGCGTGTAGGGGGGTCCCGGCTCATCTGCCCCCTCTCCGCAGGCCACACGGACTCCTCAGCACTGCCTCTGGGGGACTTTATGGGGGATATAACCCGCTCCGGAGAGTTACCCCTGCCAGAGGGCTGGGAGCAGGCCAGGGACATGGATGGCAAAGTTGATTATATTGATCACAGATAAGTGTCAAAGGTCTGTTTCATATGTGCAAGTTTATTTACATGTGCAATGCTAATAACCACCATTGTTGGCCATATAATATTGTCCAGTATACATAGGGAAGTTGCAGGAACCCAACTTTAACGTTTCATTTCCGGGCGCATTGTTTGCATTATATTGATCCACTCACATTTTCTGTAATCACAGTATGCATATTGCCAATCAAAACATTGTCCATAATAAATACAGGATGTGGCCAGGGGGTCTCAGGTGGTCAGAAGTAATGTACTCAAAGCCCAGCAGTATTCATAAATTTATCAGATTTACATGGCTAAACTCAAGGAATTTGTGCTTGAAATAGGCAATACTTAATGGGTGCCAACAACACTATTGCCCATTCTCCATCACTGACATTATGATGTCAAAGTATGACCGATGTCACAGACCCATACTATTCATTCGCAGTACGAGTGCAGTGCACATGCAAATTGATGGTGTGACGCTCAGGTGTCACAAGATGGTTATATAGCATAAATGTGCCAATGGTGTGATGCTCAGGTGTCACAAGATGGATTATATACAGTAGCATAAATGTGCTGTTGGTGTGACGCTCAGGTGTCACAAGATGGTTATATAGCATAAATGTGCCGATGGTGTGACACTCAGGTGTCACAGGATGGGTTATATAGCATAAAAGTGCTGATGGTGTGACGCTCCGGTGTCACAAGATGGATTATATACAGTAGCATAAATGTGCTGTTGGTGTGACGCTCAGGTGTCACAAGATGGTTATATAGCATAAATGTGCCGATGGTGTGACACTCATTTGTCACAAGATGGTTATATAGCATAAATGTGCCGATGGTGTGATGCTCAGGTGTCACAAGATGGATTATATACAGTAGCATAAATGTGCTGTTGGTGTGACGCTCAGGTGTCACAAGATGGTTATATAGCATAAATGTGCTGATGGTGTGACACTCATTTGTCACAAGATGGTTATATAGCATAAATGTGCCGATGGTGTGATGCTCAGGTGTCACAAGATGGATTATATACAGTAGCATAAATGTGCTGTTGGTGTGACGCTCAGGTGTCACAAGATGGGTTATATAGCATAAATGTGCCGATGGTGTGACACTCATTTGTCACAAGATGGTTATATAGCATAAATGTGAGGATGGTGTGATGCTCAGGTGTCACAAGATGGATTATATACAGTAGCATAAATGTGCTGTTGGTGTGACGCTCAGGTGTCACAAGATGGGTTATATAGCATAAATGTGCCGATGGTGTGACACTCAGGTGTCACAAGATGGTTATATAGCATAAATGTGCCGATGGTGTGACGCTCCGATGTCGCAAGACGGTTATATAGCATAAATGTGCCGATGGTGTGAAGATCAGGTGTCACCATTTTGACCTTTTAAATTAAAATATGCCCTCGCGAATGAAAAATAGAGTGAACACTAGGTAGGCTACTATAGTTGGAAGCGGTACATCTGTCAGAACAGATTTAGGTCTACAGTCATTAGGTCGACCCCGGAAGGTCGACTGTCCCCAAGGTCGACATGGTTAAAGGTCGACATGGCTCAAGGTCGACATGACTTAAGGTCGACATGGGCCAAGGTCGACATAGTTTTAGGTCGACAGTCATTAGGTCGACATGAGTTTTTCACTGTTTTTTTACCCGAATGTTGACACAGTTGGAGTCGAACCGCAGCCTCTCGCTGCGCTCGCTTCGCTCGCGATGCTTCGGGCACAGTGCCTCTCTGCGCTGGGCACACTATTTTATTCTCCCACCACGCCCTAGTGGATGGTAGGGCATGAAATAACGCCTGTCGGCACATATCGGCTCAAAAAACAGTGAAAAACTCATGTCGACCTAATGACTGTCGACCTAAAACCATGTCGACCTTGGACCATGTCGACCTTAAGTCATGTCGACCTTGAGCCATGTCGACCTTTAACCCTGTCGACCTTGGGGACAGTCGACCTTCCGGGGTCGACCTAATGACTGTCGACCTAAGTCTGGTCTGACAGATGACCGTTTCCCCTATAGTTACACACAATTTGTCAGTAAAACGTTATATACTGTACAGGGTAGGCATGTATAGTTACACAATGTGTCAGTAAGCCAGTGATATACAGGGTAGGTAGATGGGTACTTATGTAGTATCTGGGCTGCCGATTTTTTGATTGTATGCCTTAAGTTAAGGCATACAATCAGATGCGATGCGATGCGATATCGCATCGCATCGCATACGATGCGATGCGATGCGATGACCCGATTTTTCCATAGGATTCAATGTTAAAATGGACTGAGTCCATTTTAACATGGAATTCAATGGGAAAAAGGGGTCCTTTTCATACCCCTACTATCCAAGTGGGCATGGAGTTGGATATAAACCTGTGGCGAGCGTAGCGAGCCACCGCGCCCGAAGCGTGGCGAGCGAAGCGAGCCCCGCGAGGGGACGGTATTCTGCGTCCGCTCGCCACGCTTCGGGCTCGGTGGCTCGCTACGCTCGCCACAGGTTTATATCCAACTCCATGCCCACTTGGATAGTAGGGGTATGAAAAGGACCCCTTTTTCCCATTGAATTCCATGTTAAAATGGACTCAGTTCATTTTAACATTGAATCCTATGGAAAAATCGGGTCCATCGCATCGCATCGCATCGCATCGCATCGCATCGCATGCGATATGGTCGGGTGCGATGCGATGCGATGGACCCGATTTCAAAATCGGCAGCCCAGTTACAACATAAGTACCGGTAGATGTTACACTGACGGTCAGAGAGCAGTGATTCACTCCTAACATTCCGCTTATAAATCGTTAATGGTATCATTCAGTGTTTAAGACCTAGATCGTTCGCCCACCAGGTGAAGCGATATCTTTATCAATATCTCGTTTGCTAACAATATTGCATAGAGGTGATTCAGTATATCCAATCAGCCTTCCACAGCTATCTATCCTATGGCTTACAGGTAACTCCACTATTGAGCCCTTCTGTCTAGGCCACACACAGTAACCTATCATTGTTACCATAACAATACAGGTGTTCCGCCAATGCGCATTTCACTTTAATGGCTTTATCAGGGTCGCACATGACCAGTAGCGGTGCCCGAACAGACCCCCACAGAGGCTGAAGCAGCACTGACAGACCCCTACCCAAACTTTAGTATGGTACTTGGCAAGGCCTGATACACTTGACAGCATTAAGACAGCATTAAGGCATGTTATATTGGTATAAAAAAAACCTGCCCCAATCTGCAAAGCGCCTCCCACTTTGGTAATATATTTGCCCCTTTCAGGGTTGTAAATTGAAGCAGGTAGGAGATATGCTATTCTGCCCTTGCTTATACATACACATAGTCTAAATGTGGCCATACACACGCAGATTTATCTTCAGATCTGGCTGCTTGAAACAAAAAAATGGTTATGGATGAGAGCAAATGACAGTTGACCATTTGCTTGGAAATGTTGGAAAACAGACAAACTGTCACTCATCCATAACCATGTTTTTGTTCCAACCAGCCAGATCTGAAGATAACTCTTACTAGTGTATGGGCACCACTTTATTTGTATACATATATTTGCCTGTATGGCTGCTGCTAATACCTGTGTGATGACATCACAATGGCCCTGTGATGACATAATAGTGATTCTATGATGTCACAATGCCTGGTGAGCCAGGACGGAACACTAGGAGTCATTCTGTTGCCTGGTCCCGACTTGTGCAGTCAGAGCTTTTGAACGTGTCTGATTATTCAGCATTTTCAGTTCATATATTGTGTTTGGAGAGGAGCAAGGAGAGAGAGGAGAGAGAGGAGGAAGGAGGAGATAAACGGGAGCAGCCCTGCGCTGCGTCCCGTTCTATAGTGGCAAGGTAAGTGCGCTCTTATTTCTATTCATACTTTTTTGTTTGAGCAATTGGGGTTCTTCATGGATTTCTTAAGGGGCGAGGCTCACCTGAAAGTGGGCGTGTCATAGCATAGAAGGCGGTTATGTCCCAATTTAGTGGGTGTTTCAGGGGGTCTTTGCCCAAACCTGAGGGGTTGTTTATTATTTATATCACTGCCGGTTCCCAATGACCCCCAACATTTTTGGCGTTCAATATGAGCTAAAATGGTTATTCGATTCCAGTGGGTTCGTGTCACACACACACACACACACACACTTTTTATTTTGGTTTAAACCCTTTCTTTTTGTTGGTGGTTAAATAATCACAATTTGCATGTGACAATGGGCACCGATATTATGCCCACATTTCACTGCAAATGAGGTTGCTGATAAATGGGCTTTAAATAATAAAGCCCTTTATTTCCCCCATTACTCCATTATGGTATTGCATTCGCTGATACCTGCATATCTGTGGTCAGTTGTGTAACACATATTTATACTGATCCTACTAGCGGAGCATTGTGATTCCGGATTATAATCGTATGAATATAAAATGAATTGTGACAGGAGATCGGGGACCATATTCATTTTTTGCTTTTCATGGCGCCCAGAGAGGTCGCGTATAGTAGCGTAAAGGGCTTGATTGGCTGCCTATTTCCGCTGCCTATCAAGCAGGTAAACTCCATCCCGCCAAAGGCACGTCCACCCCGCCACACAAATACCTGCACTATGCTGCAACGCGTACGCTTACACATTCACGCGTAAGCACCCGCATCAAATGATTTTTCCTCTGTTCGTTGTGTTTCCGTCCATTATGACTAGAAGGGATATTTATGTATAGCTTATTTGTTATTTAATATTTCTATTTTATCTTTAATTAAGGTGACGCAGTGAGTCAAACTTGCTACAAGAGGGGAAATGGCCCAATTGCCATCAGAGAGCCAAGCCAAACAAGAACCCCGGGAGAGGCAGATGCCCCCGGCACCGCGGGTAAGACAGGCCCCACCACCTCCCCGTGAGAAAAAGGCACCACCGCCTCCCCGCGAGAGAAAGGCACCACCGCCTCCCCGCGAGAGAAAGGCCCCACCGCCTCCCTGCGAGAGAAAGGCCCCACCGCCTCCCCGCGAGAGACAGGCCCCACCGGCACCGAGGGAGAGACAGGCCCCACCGGCACCGAGGGAGAGACAGGCCCCACCGGCACCAAGGGAGAGACAGGCCCCACCGGCACCAAGGGAGAGACAGGCCCCACCGGCACCAAGGGAGAGACAGGCTTCCTCACCATTGAAGAATTCGCCCCCGTCAATATCCACCGTGTGGCAAGAGCCACCGTCACGATCAACGGAATGGTATACGCCCCCATCACCATATATGGAGAGGCAAGAGCCCCCGTTCCAATCCACGGAGTGGCATGAGAACCCATTCTCAATGGACTGGTATTCAGAGATCCCGGAAACATCCACGGAGTGGCAAGAGTCTCAGGAAGCATCCACGGAGTGGCAAGAGTCCCAGGAAGCATCCACGGTGTGGCAAGAGTCCCAGGAAGCATCCACGGTGTGGCAAGAGTCCCAGGAAACCTACACGGAGCGGCAAGAGACCCAGGAAACATCTATGGAGTGGCCCCCCGTCACCACCCACAGAGTGGTATACGCCCCCGTCACCATTCACGGAGTGGTTTGCACCCCCGCCGCCATCCACGGAGTGGCATGCGCCCCCGTCACCATTTACGGAGTGGCAAGCGTCCCTGTCACTGGAGTGGCATGCACCCCCTACACCATCCAAGGAGTGGTATGCACCCCTGTCACCATCACGGAGTGGCATGCACTCCCAATGTAGAGGCGTCCCACTACATTTCAACTACTGTTAAATATGGAATATTGCACATAACAACCAATCAGACTGTATCTATTATCTCCTATACGATACTAAATAAATGAGTAGTCTAGATAATAGACAAATTATTTATTTAGTATTGTCTAGGAGATACTAGATAGAATCTGATTGGTTGTTATGGGCAACATCCCATCTTCAACAGAATTCCCATCTTATACCCCCATCATGTGTTATTTCCAACAACAATTTGGGTAATAAAATGAGTGGTGAATAATACTGTATCTCTGTGGTTATTTCCTCATTTGGAGCGTCTCCATGCTGGGTGAATGCTTTTTTAAATATGTCTACACACATCTCAGAGGGTTCCTTGGTCTATGAGAAGACCTAGCCATTACCCGATAATTCTGTCTGCACACATCTCAGAGGGCTCCTTGGTCTATGAGAAGGACCTAGCCATTACCCATCATTCTCCTGACTATACACATCTCAGAGGGTTCCTTGGTCTATGAGGAGACATAGCCTTTACCCATGATTCTTCTATCTACATACATCTCTGAGGGTTCCTTGGTTCCTTTCTCCTATCTACAGACATCTCAAAGGGTTTCTTGATCTATGAGGAGAGACAGCCATTACCTCATCATTATTGTGTCTACATACAGGACATCTCAGAGGGTTCCTTGGTCTAGGAGGAGACCCCTTGGTCTAGGAGGAGACCCCATCAATCTCCTGTTTACACACATCTCAGAGGGTTCCTTGCTTTGGTCCTTGCAGTATTTAAAACAGCCATTAAAATCCTGTAATTTCAGTAATGTTACAAATGCCTGGGGAGTTCATACAGTAGGTTGCGGCACATTCAAAATGTTTCAGGAAACAAAATGGCCACTTCACTAAGCGCTGCAGTGAGGCCCCTCGTTCACAGTGACTGATATTTTGCATCTTCCTAACAAGTTTGTGCTAAAATAATACACACAATGCAATATTAGCATTGCTGTCTGTCAAAAAGTGTATTAGTAGGTCGACGATAACTAGGTCAACGGTCATTAGGTCAACCACTATTGGTCGACAGTAAAAAGGTCTACATGCACTATGGTTGACATGGACAAAAGTTTGAGACAAGCAAAAGGTTGACATGCCTTTTTAAGATTTTTAGTGCCTAGGTCAACAACAGTCGACATAGACCCTCAATTAGTGTACCAAGTACCCTCGTATGGTGCCTCCCTCGCCATACTTTACCATTACCAATTGTAGGCCACGTGGATAATAAATTATAACAAGTTATTCAAGTGAAAAAGGTTGGAAAGAGATAAAAACAGCCAACCCGCTTCTAACTGCCATGTTACGGCCTGTGTTTCAAAAATGTCAGCTAAGAGCTGATTGGTTGGTACCTTAGCTCTCTCCAATCTTTGATAAATATCCTCCTTACAGACACAGCAGGCTTCTTCCGAACACTTCAAGTCCAGCGCTTATTTGGTGCAGACAAGGAAATGGGTAATTATGTCCTGACAATACAGTGTACAGCATACAAAAAGACTGACAAGCCTTGATGAACAGCACACGTGGCACACTTATCTCTCTCCTTATGTACACACCACTGGAGAGTGGTATAGTCAGATGATTATCGATTTTGGCCACACTTTATTTCATACAAACGGAGAAGAGGAGACGCCCAATCCACATGTGGTAGGGAATATGGATTGTACGCTCCACTGGGGCAGGGACTGATGTGAATGTTCAAATATTCTCTGTAAAGTGCAGTGGAATCTGTGTGCGCTATATAAGAAACTGCTAATAAATAAATTAATAATATAGGGATGTATGGTATTTTCTCCCCACTCAGGCAGGCATCTTCGGTGATGGGTATCCATATATAACAAGAATAACTTTCAATACTGCGGTCATCTCTACTGTATAAACCAGTTTGAGGCGGAGAAGAGGAGACTAATATACCTTTATAGGGATGTATTATCTATTGATAGCGCTGATGACATAACGAGACACGATTTCATAAGGCCTTGCATATGATCTTTTTCTTTCATGTGTTTATATGGTGTGGGGACACCATCCCTGTGTCTTCATCCACCAAGATGCATTCTAAGCGCGATTTGAACACCTTTATATTACTTTCATACTATAGAGTAGGCTACTATAGTTACACACAATGTGTCAGTAAGCCAGTGCTATTACAGGATGACCTGCTAAACATACACACAATATGTCAGTAAGTCAGTGCTATACAGGGTAGGCTGCTATAGCTATACACAATATGTCAGTAAGACGTGCTATACAGGGTAGGCTGCTATAGATACATGTAATGCGTCAGTAAGCCAGTGCTTTTACAGGGTAGGCTACTATAGTTACACACAATGTGTCAGTAAGCCAGTGCTATACAGAGTAGGCTACTATAGTTATACACAATGTGTCAGTAAGCCAGTACTATACAGAGTAGGCTACTATAGTTATACACAATGTGTCAGTAAGCCAGTGCTATACAGGGTAGGCTACTATAGTTACACACAATGCGTCAGTAAGCCAGTGCTATACAGGGTAACCTGCTATAGACACATACAATGTGTCAGTAAGCCAGTGCTCTACAGGGTAGGCTACTATAGTTACACACACAATGTGTCAGTAAGCCAGTGCTATACAAAGTAGGCTATTATAGTTACACACAATGTGTCAGTAAGCCAGTGCTATACAGGGTAGGCTGCTATAGCTATACACAATGGGCCTTATTCTGGTTGGAGCGTCCGGGCCGTACGCGTACGTCCCAGGGTTTTTAACGATCTGCGCATGTGCAGATACGCTAATGCGCCGGCGCGAACACTCCACAACGCTTACGGCCGGTGTCTCAACGTGCGAAAAAACCTGTACGCGAGTGTACGGGTAATGGGGCGGCATAGGGGCGTGTTGATGGGAGCGGCCGAAATAATGAGGGAAAATGGGCGTAAATATGGGCGTACACGGGGGTGTGCACCAAAAATGAGCGGTGCTACTACCGCACGATCGACTAAGGCACCGTTCATTTCGGACACCAAACAGGCGGCCGCCAACCGCCAGCTCAAACCACCCCTACAGATACCGCATGCCAGCGTGCGCCTGAGTTGGCTAATTAACGCTGATTACTACTCAAACACATACACCTGAATGTAATAAGCAATGCTGCAGTCTATTAACTCCAAACCATGATTTCACTGCCTGCAAGCCACACATACAGCACGCAAACACATTGGAAGCTTATGTTTTTATACTTCGCCACATTTAAAGGTTTGTTTAATTTAAGGTAAGAATCTTTTTATACGCTAAGGTAGGTATTTGCTAAACAGACACATTCACTACGTGCTTTCATAGACTTTACGCAGTAGCACACTCAATCTACACAAGTCGACATGTGTCAACGTGTTCACTCTAATACTAACATAGATAGTGATTAAAATGCCACATTAGAACATAACAAATATACATGTAATGAGGGTTCAAATGTAGTTTTATTAGGTCTTTATTAAGGTAGACAATTGAGTTAATAGAAAACAATAAGTGAATAACAAATAGATTAATTAATCAATTGTCAGATTAGTAGTTGAGAGGCAAGATTTGCAATTCCATATATGTGAAGGGTATGCCAGCGTGCACGGACGTACGCTCACTCTCACGAGCGGTGACATAAGCTGAGTTTTCCATTGAAAACAATAGGGACCCGTCCGTGCAAACTGGCGTACGCTCAGATCTCCGCAAGAAGTCGGTGGGGAGACGGAGGAAAGACGGCCGTACACGGCGCCGTACGCTCAGTTGTACGCCTGTTGTCGGAGTGCAAGGGCTGGCCCGTCCGCGTACGTTGCCGTACGCTCATTTGTACGCCACTCCCCTTCTACGGTATTTCTGCCCGTACGTAAGCGGCTGATTTGTGGGTGGACTTAACCCTATCGGCCGCGTACGGCTAGCGTGCGGTAATGGCGAACGTACGCACGTTTGGCCGCTCCGAGCAGAATAAGGCCCCTAATGTCAGTAAGACGTGCTATACAGGGTAGGCTGCTATAGATACATGTAATGCGTCAGTAAGCCAGTGCTTTTACAGGGTAGGCTACTATAGTTACACACAATGTGTCAGTAAGCCAGTGCTATACAGAGTAGGCTACTATAGTTATACACAATGTGTCAGTAAGCCAGTGCTATACAGAGTAGGCTACTATAGTTACACACAATGCGTCAGTAAGCCAGTGCTATACAGGGTGAACTGCTTTAGATACATACAATGTGTCAGTAAGCCAGTGCTATACAGGGTAGGGTACTATAGTTACACACACAATGTTTCGGTAAGCCAGTGCTATACAGAGTAGGTTAATATAGCTACACACAATGCTTCTGTAAGCTAGTGTTATACAGGTTGGTCGTCTATATATATTTTTTGGGGCCTAGGGCAGGCATTCTCAACCACGGTCCTCAAGGCATGCCAACAGTGCAGGTTTTAGTGATATCCAGGCTTCAGTACAGATGGTTTACTCAGAATCCCTCAGATACTAATTAAGTCACCTGTGCTCAAGTCTGGATATCTACAAAACCTGCACTGTTTGTGTGCCTTAAAGGACCGTGGTTGGCAATGCCTGCTCTAGGGTGCCGTGATTAAAAAAGATTGGGAACCCCTGGAGTAGGCTGATATAGTTACACGGTAGCAGCTAGTTCCCCTTCGCCGTAAGGACCTGGGGAGGAGAGGGGGCGGGAGAGGGGGCGGGAGAGGGGGCGGGAGAGGAGGAGCAAGGTCAGAACAAGACAACTTTTTTTTGAGCCGACATGTGCCGACAGGCGGTATTTCATGCCCTACCATCCACTAGGGCGTGGAGGAGGTTATTAAAGCTGTGGCGAGCGAAGCGAGCCACCGTGCCCGAAGCATTGCGAGCGAAGCGAGCTATGCGAGGGTCCATTTGGGTCCCTTCTTCTGAACTTGCTCCTCCTCTCCCTGCCTCATCTCCTCCCCAGGTCCTTACGGTGAAGGGGAACTAGTCTCAACCATAGTTACACACAATGCTTCAGTAAGCTAGTGCTATACAGAGTAGGATACTATAGTTACACATAATGCGTCAGTAAGCCAGGGCTATACAGGGTGAGCTGCTATAGATACACACACTGTGTCAGTAAGCCAGGGCTATACAGGGTGAGCTGCTATAGATACACACACTGTGTCAGTAAGCCAGGGCTATACAGGGTGAGCTGCTATAGATACACACACTGGGCGGGATCTACTAAAGGGAAAATGCTGTAAAACCCCCGTTTTACCGCATTTTCCTATGTTCCATTACCCGGCCGCACGGATTTCGCTGGGCAGGGTAGCTACATATAGAAGCCTATGGGCTTCTTTTCGCCACTTGCCGCAACCCCACCACCTCACCGACCTAGGGTTACCACCTTTTTGTTGAGAGATTCCCGGACATTGGCCCGCCCCTTGACACACCCACTGACCCATCCCAGCCCCACCCCCAGACCCGCCCCCAGGCCTGCCTTATGTTGATTTTTTTTAAACCTTTGCTTCCATTTCATTCTTGATTTTGCATACCATAATTCCAGTTACATGTTATATCACATACATTAATGGCCATTACAAGTTATGCCACACATCGTGATGCTAATTCCGTGTTATGCCATATACCGCAATGGCCATTACACATTATGCCAGGACTCAACAGAATTTTTGCACAGGATGGACAACATGGACAGTGCGCGCCGAAGCCGCGCGTCAAATTTTTGACATAATCCCGACACACCGCAAACCCATTATATAGTATACCACATGCCATAATGGCCATTACAAGTTATGCCACACATCGTGATGCCAATTACGTGTTATGCCATGTACTGCAATGGCCATTACACATTATGCCAGGACTCAACAATTTTTTTGCAAAGGACAGACAACATAGACAGTGCGCGCCGAAGGCGCGCAGCAAAATTTTTGACATAATGCCGACACACCGCACACCCATTATATAGTATACCACATGCCATAATGGCCATTACAAGTTATGCCACACATCGTGATGCCAATCACGATGTATTATTCCATGTACTGCAATGGCCATTACACATTATGCCAGGACTCAACCAAATTTTTGCACAGGATGGAAAACATGGACAGTGCGCGCCGAAGGTGCGCAGCAAAATTTTTGTCATAATGCTGACACACCGCACACCCATTATATAGTATACCACATGCCATAATGGCCATTACATTTTATGCCACACACCGTAATGCCCATTGCACGTTTTAATGAACTTTGTAATTCCGATTACTCATAAGCCCACACATGATGCCCATGACATACTATATAACACACCGTAATGCCCATTACATACTATATAACACACCGTAATGCCCATTACATACTATATAACACTGCAATGCCCATTACATACTATATAACACACCGTAATGCCCATGATATACTATATAACACCGCAATGCCCATTACATACTATATAACACTGCAATGCCCATTACATACTATATAACACTACGCAATGCCCTTGACATACTATATAGCACCGCAATGCCCATGACATACTATATAACACCGCAATGCCCATTACATACTATATAACACTGCAATGCCCATTACATACTATATAACACTACGCAATGCCCTTGACATACTATATAGCACCGCAATGCCCATGTCATACTATATAACACCGCAATGCCCATGTCCTACTATATAACACTAAGCAATGCCCATGACATACTGTATAACACACCATACACATTTGACACATAAGTGCCACTTACCTATATGCTCAATGCCAGGGGCTTCATGCCGATGCCAAGGTGGACTGAATTTGCTCGTTGCCGAGGGGGATAGATCTGTGCCTCTGTGCTCGTTGCCGAGGGGGATAGATCTGTGCCTCTGCTCGTTGCCGAGGGGGATAGATCTGTGCCAGTGTGCTCGTTGCCGAGGGGGATTGATCTGTGCCAGTGTGCTCGTTGCCGAGGGGGATTGATCTGTGCCTCTGTGCTCGTTGCCGAGGGGGATTGATCTGTGCCTCTGTGCTCGTTGCCGAGGGGGATAGATCTGTGCCTCTGTGCTCGTTGCCGAGGGGGATTGATCTGTGCCAGTGTGCTCGTTGCCGAGGGGGATTGATCTGTGCCAGTGTGCTCGTTGCCGAGGGGGATTGATCTGTGCCAGTGTGCTCGTTGCCGAGGGGGATTGATCTGTGCCTCTGTGCTCGTTGCCGAGGGGGATTGATCTGTGCCTCTGTGCTCGTTGCCGAGGGGGATTGATCTGTGCCAGTGTGCTCGTTGCCGAGGGGGATTGATCTGTGCCAGTGTGCTCGTTGCCGAGGGGGATTGATCTGTGCCAGTGTGCTCGTTGCCAAGGGGGATAGAAACCCCCTCCCCCGCCTGCGGGAGGCAGACAGGCTTGTCAGTGTGCCTGTGCCTGCCTGCCCGTCCCCTCACGTCTCTCCCGCTGTATTCGCGGGAGAGACGTGCTGCTGTGCTGTATGATTTTAACATTTCTAACTCCCGCTGCTGGACCGCTAGCCAATGGCCGTTCGCGGTCCAGCAGCCAATCAACTGGTGGCTGCTGGACCGCGAGCGGCCATTGGCTAGCGGTCCAGCAGCATATGCAGCACCGCAGCAGCACGTCTCTCCCGCATACACAGCGGCAGCGGGGGAGACGTGAGGGGACGGGAGCAGGGCAGCGGGGGAGCGGGGAGACGAGGGGGCGGCGGCGGGCGGGTTATTCCCGGACTATGTATAGTCCGGGAAAGCCACCCGTCCGGACTCCGGACGCCGGTCTTAATTACCGGACTGTCCGGAGTAATCCCGGACGGGTGGTAACCCTACACCGACCCCCCCTTTCCCCCTCCCTTGGGCCTACCCTTCTTGCAGGTCCTCCTGGACCCCGGAAGGTAAGCCCTTCCTCCCCCTATCATAGCAGCCGGACGTCCTTCCGGCTGCAGGGGGGAGGAGGAGGCGTCGGGGACAGCCTGCTTAGCTGTCCCCAGCGTGTAGGCATCAGGAGGCGGCAGGCAGGGTCTCCTTCACTGCATCGCGATGCCAGCCGCATATGTTAGTACATATGCGCTGGTATCGCGGCGGACAGCGGCGAAGGGCGGCGATGTATATTAATACATCCCGCCCACTGTGTCAGTAAGCCAGTTGCTATACAGGGTGAGCTGCTATAGTTACACACAATGCGTCAGTAAGCCAATGCTATACAGGGTAGGCTACTATAATTAAATGCAATGTGTCAGTAAGTCAGTGCTATTACAGGGTGAGCTGCTAAATTTACATTAAATGTGTCAGTAAACCAGTGCTATACAGAGTAGGCTACTATAGTTACACACAATGCGTCAGCAAGCCAGTGCTATACAGGGTGAACTGCCATAGCAGTGGCAAACGCAGGATTTTCAGAAGGGGGTTTCCAGAGGGGCAGAGCAAAGCACGGAGATGGACACTTAGGTGACCCAGTATATGCCGGGTCAGTTAAAGTATTATAGATAGACCAAATGTATATAAATAATAATAATTATATATATATATATATATATATATATATATATATATATATATATATATATATATATATATATATATTCCATTGACAAAAAACCTTACGGTTTCACATGTCCCATTAAGGCTTCTTACACATGATCTGGAATTTCTGAAACCTGTTGTAACTCTTTCACTCAAACGCCAAAAAGCAATGAAATTCCGATCATTAAGGCTGACGCCTTAATGGACGTGTTCCTTGCGCAATACAGATATGGTACGCCATCACAGCCTGTGGGTAAGTGCAGATTCAGCACTCTCACAGAGTGAGATTGCTGTCACTCACACAATGGTGGAGCTGCTAATTCACAGATTTGTGTGCTCATTGGAATACACACATGCAGTCTATGCAACTGAAGGTCTGATCAGTTATGTGGCGCACTCATCCTAATACTGTAATTACCCGCAATCATCTAAAACTGTCTATACTGTACCTCCGAGTTAAAACACAAACACACACCCACATAGACACAATTGTTAGGCCACATTTACAACACATTAATACATAGCACAAAGAGCCAAGACACAGACACTATTAACACTAGTACTTTAATATAAGTAAATAAATACAAAGATCAGTAAATAAATACACAAAGGAACAATTCATATAGTTTCACGAATCACAACATTCACATTAGTCACAGTAGTATCAAGAAATAAATAGGAATCAATAAATCGCTACCATGTGCCGGGATTATCTGTATAAAGTCGATGCCATTTTGGCTATGAAAAAGTATGTGGATTATCGGAGATACAGGAATTCCCTTTTTTTTTTTTTTTAATGTTGTTTGTGTATATTTGTATAGTATAAATGTATGTCTATTAAGAAAACAATAAAAATGATAAGAATAAAAAAAAAAAAATACTGTACCTCCGAGTTACTATAGTGTTCATTCTAGCACCCGCCATCTTTGAAAACCCATGCAGTTCCTCTTCCCTGCCTGGGGTGTAGCTGTATGCTGTAGTGCTTCTAGCACAGTGTGGTCTGTATATCAGCACTGCAAACCAGACCTTTGCTAGAAACACTACAGCAGACAGCAACACCCCAGACAGGGTAGAGGAACTGCATAGGTTTTAAAAGATAGCGGGTGCTAAAATAAACACTATTACTAGAACTATCCCACTGAGGGTCCAACATCTTTCACACCCACTACATATATCCATTTAATTTAGTATTCACATGCAGTTACCAAAAACATCTTTCATAATTGCAAAAACTATAATACTCCCAACTACTATGCATCTACACTTTCTTCTCCTATACGCCTTCATGCTGTTCTGTCTTCCCCGATACCTACTGCTGTGTGTATTGCCTCATCTGCACCAATGTGTCTTTCCCCATCTGCGCTGCCCTGTCTTTCCACACAGATGCCACTGGCTTCCCCTCTATTAGTGATACTCTGTCTCCCCCTCCATTCATGCTGCTCTGCTCTGTGATTCGTGAAACTATATGAATTGTTCCTTTGTGTATTTATTTACTGATCTTTGTATTTATTTACTTATATTAAAGTACTAGTGTTAATAGTGTCTGTGTCTTGGCTCTTTGTGCTATGTATTAATGTGTTGTAAATGTGGCCTAACAATTGTGTCTATGTGGGTGTGTGTTTGTGTTTTAACTCGGAGGTACAGTATAGACAGTTTTAGATGATTGCGGGTAATTACAGTATTAGGATGAGTGCGCCACATAACTGATCAGACCTTCAGTTGCATAGACTGCATGTGTGTATTCCAATGAGCACACAAATCTGTGAATTAGCAGCTCCACCATTGTGTGAGTGACAGCAATCTCACTCTGTGAGAGTGCTGAATCTGCACTTACCCACAGGCTGTGATGGCGTACCATATCTGTATTGCGCAAGGAACACGTCCATTAAGGCGTCAGCCTTAATGATCGGAATTTCATTGCTTTTTGGCGTTTGAGTGAAAGAGTTACAACAGGTTTCAGAAATTCCAGATCATGTGTAAGAAGCCTTAATGGGACATGTGAAACCGTAAGGTTTTTTGTCAATGGAATTTCATAGCTTTTTTCAATTTATTTTTTTAATTCAGAAATCTAAAATTTCACTGTAAGAATAAACATTTGATTTTTTAAATGTTTAACGATAACACACCCCTGGCAACGAGCATTACCCCTCGCCACAAGAATTTCAAACCCCTGGCAATTGATGAGCATTACAAACCCCTGGCAATGAGTATGACACCGTCCCAGTGCATGAAACCCCTGTCAACAGGCAAGACATCCAGCCCATGAAACCCCTGGCAATGAGCATGACACCCAGCGTTTAGAAGCTTTACTGTAGGGCAAAAACTCTCCTAAAATCTCTCCGTTTTGGATTCTCACACCCTATTACATTCCCCGCTGGGTGTTAAACTGACTATTCCATGTTGCAATTGCATTTGGTATATTTATTAATGGCTTGGATGTGAGAGAACTTAAAATTCTTAGCTAACGTACATTGGTTTGTGAAGTTAATATGCCTTCAAAGATGAAATTGAGGTAAAGAGTTTGACAAGGTTTTATTTATGGGCTTTCATATGAGTTATAAACAACAGTATATTTTAATAAAAATGGTCAAAATCAAAATTAAAAATTTCTCAAAACGAAAAAAAAAGTCTCTAACATCATTCATACTGTTGTTAATAAATCAATAAAGTTTTATTTTGGGATCATGATGAGATGATCCTATATAGTAAAAGGCTAAACACTGCTCGTCACCTCTATTGGAGATTCAAGAGGTTTGTTCCAACATGTTGGCGCACTGGTAATGAGTAATCTAATAGGGAGAAATTTACGAAGATGGGAGTTCTATTTCACATGGGATCTTGCTTTGGGCAACCAATCAAAAGCTACTTTATTTATTTAGAACCTTCTAGAAGATAATCGATAGTATCTGACTGGTCGCCCATTGCAACATCCCATGTGAAATAGAACTCCCATTTTAGTAAATTTCCCCCATAATGTCAATAATAAATATCACCTGGAATCCAACACATTTGAACAACAACCTAATCCCTGCCTATGGTACACAGATGTGAGTAACCTCCACTAATGTACTAACACCCCATTACTAATAATAATAAACAAGTAGGTGTGTAACAAGAGGCAGAACTAGCGAATTGTGGGCCCAAGTGCAAAAATATGCTCCTCCCCATACTCAAAATAGGAACAGTGTGAGCCGAAGGGACCCTATAATCCTCTACTCCCATCCCACACCCTACTTCCACTGTCCCCAACATACTACACATCCCATAACTCCTACCCCCATCCCCTGCTCACATCAGTAGGGTGCGCATGCGCGTAGCTGCAGTGACATCTTACTTGTGTATACTTGCAGCCAGTGCTTTGTACAAAAATAGGTTCAGGAACTCTCTGGGAAGGAGCAGAGTGAGCAGAGCTTTTGCAGGGGTGGGGCTCCAAACAGTGTGAGGCCTACCAGTACTTTGAGCGAGATTTTTTTAAACACCTCCATCCACAAATGTGGCGACTGTGCTCCATTATACATATGCCCCACACCGTGATTCCCATTATACATATGCACCACATCTTGATGCCCATTATTCATATGCCACACACTGTGATATCCAATGTACATATGCCACGCATCATGATGGCCATTACACATATGCTACCCCCCTTGATGCCCATTATACATATGCCACGCATCGTGATGCCAATTACACATAATGCTACACACCGTGATGACCATTATACATATATCACACACCGTGATGCCCATTACACATATGTCACACACTGTGATGCCCATTACACATATTCCACACATCGTGATGCCTATTATACATATTTCACACACCGTGATGCCCATTACACATATGTCACACACCGCAATGCCCATTATACATGTGCCACACACCATTATGCTGAGAAGTGCAACATTATCGGATGAGATTGGCTAGTTGTGGGGCACTGGGCTGAGGATGGTTGTGTAGATTGGGGTGTACTGGGCTGGGGATGGAGGATGGTTGAGTAGATGGAGGGGCACTGGGCTGGGCACAAGGGGTTGGCAGCACTGACCTTGGGTTTGCTTGTCTGCCCATGCATATTGCAGGACCTCAGCTCTGGCTGCTGCTACTTGAAGCTCCCAATCACTGTGGGATGCGGTTAATTTACCGGCGGTCGGGATCCCGGCGGTCGGAATCCCGACACTGGAATCCCGACCGCCGAAATCCCGAAACTTTCTCCCTCCGTGGGTGTCCACGACACCCATAGAGGGAGAATATAATAGCGTGCCGAGCGTAGCGAGGCACCGGGCCCGCTGCGTGGCGAGCGCAGCGAGCCCGCAAGGGGGGGCGATCCATGTCCCCCCCTTGTCGGGATTTCGGCGGTCGGGATTACAGTGTCGGGATTCCGACCGCCGGGATCCCGACCGCCGGGATATCATATCGGATTCATCACTGTGACTCATGATGAGTGCTGCTGACAGGGGGAGGGTGCCATTGAGTTACCCCCTGCTGGGTCTTAGATCATATCAGCACTGGGACTGGTACCGGCTATGGGAGCTGCTTAGCTACATCCTAGCACAGCCATTACCCCATTTTCAAAATACAGTCAACAGGTATCTGCTGTTGGAACAGAACCTATAATGTGTACATATACAGTAAGATGGTGTGTGTGGAATGCGCTCATTGACGCTGGAAATCTAGTAACCTAGTTATCTCACGTACCCTTCCCAAATCTGTGTGATCTAGTGCACTATGCACTGACCCCACAGCACCATTCCAGGGCATTGATTTTGGATGGCCAGAGTAGATGGCAGGCACAAAAGTACACTTGCTGGGAGGATTAGCAGCAGGGTGTCAGGAGCGGGTGGGAGCAGAGAACAGACCGATGGTGAGTGCCGGAGCAGCCCTGGGAACAGGAGCGGAGTGGAAAACTCATTAATTATGCGGAGGAGTGGACATACAGGGTGCACGATCCCTGCGTGTGACTCTGTAACCCAATACTACTACATGCCAGGGCAGTACCATTATTTAACCCTCTGTGTGGCAGTGCCACCTGTGTGGGCAGCATAGGCATATTCTTAGGAGGTGCACCCTTGGAGGGGCATGTCCATCACTGCCTACTGGGCGTGTCCATCACCGCCTACTAGGCATCAATGCAAACTACACTAAATAGAAGGTGACTTATTTATGTATATGCACTTCAGAATTAATCATTCCCCCACACATACTAGAAACAAGAACAGTGCGCTGCAAAAATGTACATGCCCATTACACATTAAGCAACACACCGTACTTCACATGACACAAAATGCTGCACATTATGATTCCCATTACACAATATGTTGCACACTGTTATGCCCATTACACAATATGCTGCACACTGTTATGCCCATTACATATTATGCCACACATTGGGGGTTATTCTGCTTGGTGCGGTGGGACTGTACGTGGTCGGTTCGTTTTTTTTTTGCATCTGCGCATGCGTAGCTTTCGCTATGCGCATGTGTGGCGACCTCACACCGCTCAGGGACGGGTCTCTCTGTGTGAAAAAAACTGTCCGCAAGAGTACGGTCATTGTGGGCGGCATGTGGGCGTTTTTATGGGAGCGGCCGGAATAATGAGGAAAACTGTGCGTAAACATGGGCGTACACGGGGGTGTGCACACAAAATGCACGGTGCCACAACCGCCTCGATCGGTGAACGCACCGTGCATTTTGGGCCAAAAACAGGCAGACGCCAAAGAGTGCTCCTGACCACTCTTAGAGATACCGTATGAGAGCGGACACCTGGGTCTGCTAATTAACGCCAAATACAAGTAAATTACATACACCTGAATGCAATAAGCAATGCTGCTATAACCATCTCACCCATTCAGAAAGTGTTTTTGTATACTTTAAAAAGCAGGACACTCAATTCACAGAAGTCGACATGTGTCAACTTTTTCACTGTAACACAAACATACCAGTTTTTTATTAGGAAAAAGACACATAAACCACATCTAAGAGCAACAATGATGTTTTTGGACTCAATTTCTACTTGCACTGTGGCGTACGCTCAGATATACGGAAAGTGCCGGTGTGAAAACGGACCAGACCCGTCCGTATACGGTGGCGTACGCTCAAGTGTACGCCACTCCCCATTGTCGGTGTTTGTGACCGTCCGTGTGTGGCTGTTCTGTGGGCGGACTTACTCTCACCATGAGCGTACGGGAAATGTACGGTGTGACGGACCGTATGCACGTTTCACTGATCCGATCAGAATAAGGCCCGGTGTTACTTGTAATGCCCCCAGTACTCCTGCCTATAAACTTATAGCCACCAGTAGTGCACCTGACCTTACACAATGCCCACAAAAGTGCTACTTACATTTTTGCTGCTTCACTGCTGCTGTTATGTGGATGGGAAGGGGGAGAAAAGAGACAGCCTTGCAGCTTCCCCACTCTGCGCTGCTGCCAGTGGTGAGGCAACCGACGCCAGAGGGACGGGGTTGGAGCAGAGGAGGTAAGAGGCACCTTCTGCTCTCAGCTGAGGGGGGGTCCATGTGTGCCAGAGCTGCTGGCAGGCCAGCTCCGGTGGGATGGGGAGGAGAGGCAGCTTCCGCCTCGAGTGGAAGGGGGCTTCTCTACAACCAGCTTCTCTGATTGGGATTATCTCCCAAGTGGTGGTTTGAGAGGGTCCTGGTTGTAGAGAAGTCACAACGGGTCACCTTTGCAAAAGCTGCAGATAGCAGCAAAATGCTTCAGCTGCTCTGCAGTGAACCAGACAGCTGCAATTTACAGTATTCCTTACAGACTTGGATATCATCAGTCGGTGAGGACTTTTTGTATATAATTGATTCAATCATTATTCCTCCAATGGGTGAACTCCAATAAGGCTGATCCATGGACTGGCAATCAAAAATAAGAGTTATTATTAATTCCAACCATATTGCACTTCTGGTTACTCAATATTCATTGTTTTTAATGCACTAGAGTTATTAAATTTATTTTATTTATTATACACCTGACCACTTGTTACTTATGCGCAGTTAAACCTTTTCCTGTTTTCCATTCCACATGTCGGCTAGCCTTGTAAATTTAAATGGTGCCTGGTACAGCCCTAGTGTCTTTCAGTACTTCTGCACATGCACTGGATACACAGATCACTGCACGTCCAGTCCTCTCACAGGGCCTTATTCTGGTTGATTCGGTCAGATGCGTATTTTTGGAAAGGAACCGAGTGTTCTTAGCCCTGCCTTCCGTATGTATCGCTCACACCGTCCGAATGCGGTAAGACGCCGACCGAATGGGCCGCGAGTGGATTTTTCCTATGCACACCTCCTCCATCTTTGGGAACCTCCCCCATCATTCGATGGTCGCCGACCATCGAATGCTGGACCAAGTGGTCAGGCAGCACCGAGTGCTCCAGACCACTGGGGCATTTCTCCATGCAAAAGCAGGGATATGGGCGGGCAGCTGGCTTCCGGCTATGTCATATGTCCGCCCCCCACACGTTCGTCACGGCCGGATTACCATATGTACGGCCAGCGTTTTCATGGGAACGCCCATGAAACGCGGGGCGTACGCATATGGTAATGAGGCCAAACAGCCCTTCACGCCCCTCTCCACCCCCTGTTCGGATTGCTCCGACCGATCGTTTTCTGTACAGAATTCACGCCGTATTCGGACGTGTGCGGCGTTCGCACATGCGCAGATACGCCTCTGCACATGCGCAAACACCAACCATCGGCCGTCCGTCCACATTCGGAGCCATCCGACTCAACCAGAATAACCCCTACAGTGACAGTCTGAGAAGAGCCGGCCTTAGCCATTTTGATGCCCTAGTCAAAATTTTGCTTGCTGCTAGTTCTATCTCTGATACAGAACCCCTGATACAGCAAAGCATCTGTAACTCAGCAGCACAGATCACCGCAGCAGCCAGCAACACCCACCATCCACTGGCATATCCATAATGGGTGCAAGGTGTGCAGCACACATGGTCCTCTGGGCCCTGGGGGCCCCACACGCTGTACACCCTGCACCCATGAAAATGGCTGCGTAGTGACCCAAATTCACATTACATAGCACGCAGTGACCCATATTCATATTACACAGCGCGTAATAACCCATATTCGCGTCACACAGCACGTAGTGACCCATATTTGCATTGCACAGCAAGTAGCAACCCATAGTCACATTACACAGCATAGAGACCCATATTCGCTTAACACAGCATGTAGTGACCCAAATTCACATTACACAGCACGTAGTGACCCATATTCGTATGTAGTGACCCATATTTACATTACACAGTGCGTAGTGACCCATAGTCCAGGGCCGTAACTAGGGGGGGGGCTGGGGGGTCACGCGAACCGGGCGCTGTAGGGGGGGAGGGGCGCTAGTGTGAGCAGCCTACGTAAGCAGCGGCAGCAACGGGGAGCTAGCGCCGCAATCTATGTCTGCGGCGGCCACTCCAAAGATGGTCGCCGCCTTGAAGAAGACAGACACTAGAGGTGGGCTTGACCTCTAGTGTCTGTGACTGTGATGAACACAGCGCGCCCAGCGATACGCGCTGGAGCGGGACCTGCCCTACCTGTCTCCTCAGCGGCACCATGGGGGAAGCTACATCTCCCTCCCCCTGCAGCAGCGCCGTGGAGGAACTGCAGATCTTTTCCTCCAAATCCTCTTGCAAGCCAGAGCCTCTCGGGTGCACAGCCCGACTGCCACCCCGGGCGCCGAAACACATAATTTCGGCCCTGCATAGTCACATTACTCATCGCATAATGACCCATATTCACATTACACAGCATGTAAATATTAGACAGCACGTAGTGGCCCATATTCACATTACACAACACACAGTAACCCATAGTCACATTACACAGCGCGTAGTGACCCATATTCACATTACACAGCGGGTAGTGACCATATTAACATTACACAACACACAGTAACCCATAGTCACATTACACAGCGGGTAGTGACCATATTAACATTACACAGCGCATAGTAACCCATATTCACATTACACAGCGCGTAGTGACCCATATTTACATTACACAGCGCGTAGTTACCCATATTCACATTACACAGAGCATAGTGACCCATATTCACATTACACAGCGCGTAGTGACCATATTAACATTACATAGCATGTAGTGACCCACAGTCACATTACACAGCTCGTAGTGACCCATAGTCACATTACACAGAGCATAGTGACCCGTAGTCACATTACACAGCGCATAGTGACCCGTAGTCACATTACACAGCGCATAGTGACCCGTATTCACATTACACAGCGCGTAGTGACCCGTATTCACATTACACAGCGCGTAGTGACCCATAGTCACATTACACAGAGCATAGTGACCAGTAGTCACAGTACACAGAGCATAGTGACCAGTAGTCACATTACACAGCGCATAGTGACCCGTATTCACATTACACAGCGCATAGTAACCCATAGTCACATTACACAGCACGTAGTGACCCATATTCACATTACACAGAGCATAGTGATCCGTAGTCACATTACACAGCGCATAGTGATCCGTAGTCACATTACACAGAGCATAGTGACCCGTATTCACATTACACAGCGCATAGTGACCCGTATTCACATTACACAGCGCGTAGTGACCCATAGTCACATTACACAGAGCATAGTGACCAGTAGTCACAGTACACAGAGCATAGTGACCCGTAGTCACATTACACAGTGCATAGTGACCCACAGTCACATTACACAGCACGTAGTGACCCATATTCACATTACACAGAGCATAGTGATCCGTAGTCACATTACACAGCGTATAGTGATCCGTAGTCACATTACACAGAGCATAGTGACCCGTAGTCACATTACACAGCGCATAGTGACCCGTAGTCACATTACACAGCGCATAGTGACCCATATTCACATTACACAGCACATAGTAACCCATAGTCACATTAAACAGCACGTAGTGACCCATATTCACATTACACAGAGCATAGTGACCAGTAGTCACATTACACAGCGCATAGTGACCCATATTCACATTACACAGAGCATAGTGACCCGTAGTCACATTACACAGCGCATAGTGACCCATATTCACATTACACAGAGCATAGTGACCAGTAGTCACAGTACACAGAGCATAGTGACCAGTAGTCACATTACACAGAGCATAGTGACCAGTAGTCACATTACACAGCACATAGTGACCGATATTCACATTACACAGAGCATAGTGACCAGTAGTCACATTACACAGCGCTTAGTGACCCATATTCACATTACACAGAGCATAGTGACCAGTAGTCACATTACACAGCGCTTAGTGACCCATAGTCACATTACACAGAGCATAGTGACCAGTAGTCACATTACACAGCGCTTAGTGACCCATATTGACATAACACAGAGCATAATGACCCATAGTCACATTACACAGCGCATAGTGACCATATTCACATTACACAGTGCGTAGTGACCCATATTCACATTACACAGCACATAGTAACCCATATTCACATTACACAGAGCATAGTGACCAGTAGTCACATTACACAGCGCTTAGTGACCCATATTCACATTACACAGTGCATAGTGACCATAGTCACATTATACAGCTCGTAGTGACCATATTCACATTACACAGTGCGTAGTGACCCATATTCACATTACACAGCACATAGTGACCATATTCACATTACACAGCACATAGTGACCCGTAGTCCCATTACACAGTGCGTAGTGACCCATATTCACATTATACTTTACAGCGCGTAGTGACCCATAGTCACATTACACAGCGCATAGTGACCCGTATTCACATTACACAGCGCATAGTGACCCGTATTCACATTACACAGCGCGTAGTGACCCATAGTCACATTACACAGAGCATAGTGACCAGTAGTCACAGTACACAGAGCATAGTGACCAGTAGTCACATTACACAGCGCATAGTGACCCGTATTCACATTACACAGCGCATAGTAACCCATAGTCACATTACACAGCACGTAGTGACCCATATTCACATTACACAGAGCATAGTGATCCGTAGTCACATTACACAGCGCATAGTGATCCGTAGTCACATTACACAGAGCATAGTGACCCGTATTCACATTACACAGCGCATAGTGACCCGTATTCACATTACACAGCGCGTAGTGACCCATAGTCACATTACACAGAGCATAGTGACCAGTAGTCACAGTACACAGAGCATAGTGACCCGTAGTCACATTACACAGCGCATAGTGACCCACAGTCACATTACACAGCACGTAGTGACCCATATTCACATTACACAGAGCATAGTGATCCGTAGTCACATTACACAGAGTATAGTGACCCGTAGTCACATTACACAGCGCATAGTGACCCGTAGTCACATTACACAGCGCATAGTGACCCATATTCACATTACACAGCACATAGTAACCCATAGTCACATTAAACAGCACGTAGTGACCCATATTCACATTACACAGAGCATAGTGACCAGTAGTCACATTACACAGCGCATAGTGACCCATATTCACATTACACAGAGCATAGTGACCCGTAGTCACATTACACAGCGCATAGTGACCCATATTCACATTACACAGAGCATAGTGACCAGTAGTCACAGTACACAGAGCATAGTGACCAGTAGTCACATTACACAGAGCATAGTGACCAGTAGTCACATTACACAGCACATAGTGACCGATATTCACATTACACAGAGCATAGTGACCAGTAGTCACATTACACAGCGCTTAGTGACCCATATTCACATTACACAGAGCATAGTGACCAGTAGTCACATTACACAGCGCTTAGTGACCCATAGTCACATTACACAGAGCATAGTGACCAGTAGTCACATTACACAGCGCTTAGTGACCCATATTGACATTACACAGAGCATAATGACCCGTAGTCACATTACACAGCGCATAGTGACCATATTCACATTACACAGCGCGTAGTGACCCATATTCACATTACACAGCACATAGTAACCCATATTCACATTACACAGAGCATAGTGACCAGTAGTCACATTACACAGCGCTTAGTGACCCATATTCACATTACACAGTGCATAGTGACCATAGTCACATTATACAGCTCGTAGTGACCATATTCACATTACACAGTGCGTAGTGACCCATATTCACATTACACAGCACATAGTGACCATATTCACATTACACAGCACATAGTGACCCGTAGTCCCATTACACAGTGCGTAGTGACCCATATTCACATTATACTTTACAGCGCGTAGTGACCCATAGTCACATTAAACATCGCGTAGTGACCCATATTCACATAACACAGCACATAGGGACCATATACACATTACACAGCACATAGTGACCCGTAGTCCCATTACACAGTGCGTAGTGACCCATAGTCACATTATACTTTACAGCACGTAGTGACCCATAGTCACATTAAACATTGCGTATTGACCCATATTCACATAACACAGCACATAGTGACCATATTCACATTATAAAGCACGTACTGACCCATATTCACATTACACAGCACATAGTGACCATATTCACATTACACAGCACATAGTGACCATATTCACATTACACAGCACATATTGACCATATTCACATTATACTGTACAGCGCGTAGTGACCCATAGTCACATTACACATCGTATAGTGACTCATTCGCATAACACAGCACGTAGTGACTCATATTCGCATAACACAGCATGTAGTGACCCATAGTTCAATTACACAGCACATAGAGGCCCATATTCACATTACACAGCACGTAGTGACCCATATTCACATTACACAGCACGTAGTGACCCATATTCACATTACACAGCACATAGTGACCCATATTCACATTACACAGCACATAGTGACCCATATTCACATTACACAGCACATAGTGACCATATTCACATTACACAGAGCATAGTGACCCATAGTCCCATTACACAGTGCGTAGTGACCCGTAGTCACATTATAAAGCACGTACTGAGCCATATTCACATTACACAGCACAAAGTGACCCATATTCACATGGGTGCCGGACGGCTCCCCGACAGTCGGGATTCCGACAGTCATTGCTCCGATGTCGGAATCCCGACTGCTCCCTCGTGGGGGTCCACGACCCCCATAGAGGGAGAATAAAAGAGGTGGCGAGCGCAGCTCGCCACCGTGCCTGCAGCGTGGCGAGCGCAGCATGGCGAGCGCAGCGTGGCGAGCGCAGCGAGCCCGCAAGGGGCTTCATTGCACTCCCCACGCTGTGCAGTCAGGATTCCGACGTCTGAGTAATGACTGTCGGAATCCCGACTGTCGGGGAAATATACCACACCCATTCACATTACAAAGCAAGTACTGACCCATAGTCATATTGTACAGCACATAGTAACCCATAGTCACACTGCACAGCACGTAGTAACCCATAGTCACATTGCACAGCACGTAGTAACCCATAGTCACATTGTACAGCACTTAGTAACCCATAGTCACATTGCACAGCACGTAGTGACCCATAGTCATATTGTACAGCACATAGTAACCCATAGTCCCACTGCACAGCACGTAGTAACCCATAGTCACATTGCACAGCACGTAGTAACCCATAGTCACATTGCACAGCACGTAGTGACCCATAGTCACATTGCACAGCACGTAGTGACCCATAGTCCCATTACACAGTGTATAGTGACCCATAGTCCCATTACACAGCGCATAGTGATCCATCATTTAATTACACAGCTTGTAGTGACCCATATACACATAGCACAGGATGTAGTGACCGATATTCACATTATATAGTGCGTAGTGACCCAATCACATTACACAGCGGATACAAACCCATAGTAACATTACATAGGGGGCGGGCATTCGGAAGGCGGCATTCCGCTCGCTAAGCAGCAAAAGAACACTGCTTAGCAAGCGATCCTGAATCAGGCCCCTTGTTCCCCTCAATTACTAGTACGCTCTCACACACTGGTGCCTCCTTAGTCCCTGCACAAATTACCTTCAGCCAGGAGCAGCATGCCACAGATCAGTGTGCAGGGCTGCACTGCAGCTTCACTATTTCACAGAAAAAAGCTACCCCGTCCCCAGGCACAAGCAAAGTAAGTGTAAAGGTACCCATAGACGGTCCGTTCCCGGACCGTCCGTTTTGTACCATGCGATGCGCGCTCCCGCGCATCACATAGTACGGTACAAAAAGTATGTGCTGCACATACTTTTTGTACTAGCTAAACATCGTATCGGATCGCATTGCATGCACTAGGCATGCGATCCGATACGATGCATGCTAATTAAGACCCAAACGGATCCGTTTAACGGACCGTGTATGGGCACCATAACGCAATAGTTTTCAAAAGGGGGCGTGGTCACCGGGGGTTCCGCGATTAGGCCACGCCCCCTTTTTAACTATCACGGTAAACGAGCCCAGGCCATTGCTAGCCACCTGGGGGAGGGGAGGGGGCACTGATGTAAGCACCCATTTGATGCTACCCACAGCTACCTTGCTGCATGTACTAGTCCTGTTGCTCCTGCACGTAATTATCTGCCTGCTGATGACCTCAGCTGGGACAGAGAGACAGTGTGACTGCGCTCACCTCCTGTAGTCCTCTCTTGGGTCCTCCTATGCCCAGACCTGCAAAAAACCACCTGTCTGCCCGGTTCCTGTGCCCCATGTTTGCGTGTCATTATGCCATCAGCCATCTGCATTAGCTGGGCATGTATGTGTATAAAGTATACTGTATATATTGCTATATAAGAAACTGTGAATATTGCTTCACAGTCGGCCATCTTGGTACACCCAAGTAAAGCTCATCAGTGTACTGCTCCCCCTGCTGGTGGCATTGTGCGCATGCGCAACAAGTTGGAGCTCCTATCTCTATAATGGGGCATGTTTCACTAAATTATAAAAAAACTGTACCTATCTGAAAATCCTCAACCCCAAAAGGCACTCCACTGGGACAATATCTACCTAATAAAACAAACCCCAAGTCTCAATTGTTCCCCTACCCCGAGTTATGCCTTCCCAAAAAAACCCTCATAGACTAACATGGGTGACAAAGTGTCATTTCTCAAGTGTCAGAAAAAAACTGACAGTTGGAAGTTTAGATCGCTCCCAATTAGTCATTTTTTTATATTTCGACCTGAAATTTGGCAAGCAGCACCGGTTGACGATTCTACGCGTACATGCCAAATTTCAGCTCAGTACGCCCAGTCACTTTTGAGGTGCAGTCCCTCAAACACCATGCCCCCATCCGAAAAGTTCCCTATGGGAAAAATCCGTTCGTTGGATTCAGCCTTAATATAAGGGCACTACCGTGCCCTTATAATATACACACACACACACACACACACATATAAGTGTGGAGTGTAACCTCTCCTATTTCTTTGGAGTACAGAGTACTCGGTGTATGCTGTAAAGCCAGCGGCAGGTAACAGCCGCATGTTGCGGTATGTGACCCAATTCGCTTGTTCTGTGTGTTTTTTTTATCAATAAAAACCAAGTGGTAATACACTATTGGAGCGCCCACTTCTTTCATCTTCTAGATATATATATATATATATATATATATATATATACACATATACATACAGGGGCGTCAACAGCAGTGTAGACCCCTGGGCCTAGCAATGTATTGGGGCACCTACCGATCCTCCAGCGGTAGGGGTGGGGGAAGCTTTGATGTCCCCCAGGTGGTAGGGGGTATTATATCAACCGCTCAGCATGTAGGGCCTGGATCAGTAATTTCCACTAATTACACCTTTACTGCACAGATGGTGGGAGATTGGGTGGGAGAAGGGGGCATTGGGCTGAATGAAGGTGCCCTGATACATAACTTCCAGGGTGGTAGAGGATGTTTAATATGCAGAGGAGGGGTGTATAGTGGAGTGGGCTTATTATTCATAATTTTCTGGTGGGAGGACAGCTTGCTTGACTGCAGATATCTCCAGTTTCCAGGAATTAAAAACTAGAGAATCCCACCTACCAAATGATATTGGTGACTAGGGGATCAGAGTTCAGTAGGCAGAGCAATCTGCCAACGAGTATATAAAACTACATACCAGGTGTGTGGAGCTGGAGCAGTAACCAGCTACTGGAAGGCTGATATCTCTGGTTTTGGGAACAGTAGAGACAAGCTACTAGTGTCCATCAAAGGGGGAGAATCCCAGCTTTTGGAATATACCCTCAGAAAGGATCCGATACGATTTGCCGGCGGTCGGGATCCCGGCGGTCGGAATCCCGACACTGGAATCCCGACCGCCGAAATCCCGACAAGGGGGGGACATGGATCGCCCCCCCCCCCTTACGGGCCCGGTGCCTCGCTACGCTCGGCACGCTATTTTATTCTCCCTCTATGGGTGTCGTGGACACCCACAGAGGGAGAAAGTTTCGGGATTTCGGCGGTCGGGATTCCAGTGTCGGGATTCCGACCGCCGGGATCCCGACCGCTGGCAAATTAACTGCATCCCCTCAGAAAAACTCTTAATCAGACAGAACCTGAAATATCTGACTGTGAAGAGCAATTAACAGGCTTGGATGGGGACCACTGCTTTGAAGTCAGATATCTCTGGTTCCCAAGGGCCGATTTTTAAAATTCTTGAACCCATGGAAAGAGGGGACCCTCAGCTTTCAGTCTAGGGCCCTTAGACTCCTGGGGGGAGGGGTTTCTGGGTACTCAGAAACCCCCCCTGCGTGCGTTACTGCATAGTTACTCACAAAGAGTCAGTAAGCCAGTGCCATACAGATAGGCTGCCATAGATACACACGATGTGTCAGTAAGCCAGTTCTATACAGGGTACGCTGCTATAGATACACATTATGTGTCAGTAAGACGTGCTATACAGGGTAGGCTGCTATAGAAACATGTAATGTGTCAGCATTCAGTGCTATACAGGGTAGTAGTGTTCCCGCTAGGCTTATTTCACAGGGCCCTGCGCCCTGCCCCTTTTATAGCTGCCGATTTCCGCCCTGCCTGTTTCTGCCTGCCCTGCATAGTCAATAGCTGCTGCCGCGCTAGAAGTCTCCTCCCGCTGACAGTGTAAGCTGCTAGCGCGGCAGCGTGTGGACACTCCCCCCTCAGCCCTGACATTCCGCAGCAGCGGGGGGGACAGTGAGCACCAGGAGAGGAGGAGAGGCTGCTCTGTGCGTGACAGTGCGTCCCCTTGAAGGCACCGGCCCAGAAGCCTGCTGGTGGTGACACCTGCTGGCTGGAGTCAGTGCTTGGCCCCCAGGGCCGGTGATGGATAGCTGGGCACCCTGGGATATGCGGCCCTCCCGCTCCCCCGCCGCCGCGCACTTGTTGATGCGCCCAAGTGCAGCGTGTAGGGGGGTCCCGGCTCATCTGCCCCCTCTCCGCAGGCCACACGGACTCCTCAGCAATGCCTCTGGGGGACTTTATGGGGGATATAACCCGCTCCGGAGAGTTACCCCTGCCAGAGGGCTGGGAGCAGGCCAGGGGCATGGATGGCAAAGTTGATTATATTGATCACAGATAAGTGTCAAAGGTCTGTTTCATATGTGCAAGTTTATTTACATGTGCAATGCTAATAACCACCATTGTTGGCCATATAATATTGTCCAGTATACATAGGGAAGTTGCAGGAACCCAACTTTAACGTTTCATTTCCGGGCGCATTGTTTGCATTATATTGATCCACTCACATTTTCTGTAATCACAGTATGCATATTGCCAATCAAAACATTGTCCATAATAAATACAGGATGTGGCCAGGGGGTCTCAGGTGGTCAGAAGTAATGTACTCAAAGCCCAGCAGTATTCATAAATTTATCAGGTTTACATGGCTAAACTCAAGGAATTTGTGCTTGAAATAGGCAATACTTAATGGGTGCCAACAACACTATTGCCCATTCTCCATCACTGACATTATGATGTCAAAGTATGACCGATGTCACAGACCCATACTATTCATTCGCAGTACGAGTGCAGTGCACATGCAAATTGATGGTGTGACGCTCAGGTGTCACAAGATGGTTATATAGCATAAATGTGCCAATGGTGTGATGCTCAGGTGTCACAAGATGGATTATATACAGTAGCATAAATGTGCTGATGGTGTGACACTCAGGTGTCACAGGATGGTTATATAGCATAAATGTGCCGATGGTGTGACACTCAGGTGTCACAAGATGGTTATATAGCATAAATGTGCCGATGGTGTGACACTCAGGTGTCACAGGATGGGTTATATAGCATAAATGTGCTGATGGTGTGACGCTCCGGTGTCACAAGATGGATTATATACAGTAGCATAAATGTGCTGTTGGTGTGACGCTCAGGTGTCACAAGATGGTTATATAGCATAAATGTGCCGATGGTGTGACACTCATTTGTCACAAGATGGTTATATAGCATAAATGTGCCGATGGTGTGATGCTCAGGTGTCACAAGATGGATTATATACAGTAGGATAAATGTGCTGTTGGTGTGACGCTCAGGTGTCACAAGATGGTTATATAGCATAAATGTGCTGATGGTGTGACACTCATTTGTCATAAGATGGTTATATAGCATAAATGTGCCGATGGTGTGATGCTCAGGTGTCACAAGATGGATTATATACAGTAGCATAAATGTGCTGTTGGTGTGACGCTCAGGTGTCACAAGATGGGTTATATAGCATAAATGTGCCGATGGTGTGACACTCAGGTGTCACAAGATGGTTATATAGCATAAATGTGCCGATGGTGTGACGCTCCGATGTCGCAAGACGGTTATATAGCATAAATGTGCCGATGGTGTGAAGATCAGGTGTCACCATTTTGACCTTTTAAATTAAAATATGCCCTCGCGAATGAAAAATAGAGTGAACACTAGGTAGGCTACTATAGTTGGAAGCGGTACATCTGTCAGAACAGATTTAGGTCTACAGTCATTAGGTCGACCCCGGAAGGTCGACTGTCCCCAAGGTCGACATGGTTAAAGGTCGACATGGCTCAAGGTCGACATGACTTAAGGTCGACATGGGCCAAGGTCGACATAGTTTTAGGTCGACAGTCATTAGGTCGACATGAGTTTTTCACTGTTTTTTTACCCGAATGTTGACACAGTTGGAGTCGAACCGCAGCCTCTCGCTGCGCTCGCTTCGCTCGCGATGCTTCGGGCACAGTGCCTCTCTGCGCTGGGCACACTATTTTATTCTCCCACCACGCCCTAGTGGATGGTAGGGCATGAAATAACGCCTGTCGGCACATATCGGCTCAAAAAACAGTGAAAAACTCATGTCGACCTAATGACTGTCGACCTAAAACCATGTCGACCTTGGACCATGTCGACCTTAAGTCATGTCGACCTTGAGCCATGTCGACCTTTAACCCTGTCGACCTTGGGGACAGTCGACCTTCCGGGGTCGACCTAATGACTGTCGACCTAAGTCTGGTCTGACAGATGACCGTTTCCCCTATAGTTACACACAATTTGTCAGTAAAACGTTATATACTGTACAGGGTAGGAGTGTATAGTTACACAATGTGTCAGTAAGCCAGTGATATACAGGGTAGGTAGATGTTACACTGACGGTCAGAGAGCAGTGATTCACTCCTAACATTCCGCTTATAAATCGTTAATGGTATCATTCAGTGTTTAAGACCTAGATCGTTCGCCCACCAGGTGAAGCGATATCTTTATCAATATCTCGTTTGCTAACAATATTGCATAGAGGTGATTCAGTATATCCAATCAGCCTTCCACAGCTATCTATCCTATGGCTTACAGGTAACTCCACTATTGAGCCCTTCTGTCTAGGCCACACACAGTAACCTATCATTGTTACCATAACAATACAGGTGTTCCGCCAATGCGCATTTCACTTTAATGGCTTTATCAGGGTCGCACATGACCAGTAGCAGTGCCCGAACAGACCCCCACAGAGGCTGAAGCAGCACTGACAGACCCCTACCCAAACTTTAGTATGGTACTTGGCAAGGCCTGATACACTTGACAGCATTAAGACAGCATTAAGGCATGTTATATTGGTATAAAAAAAACCTGCCCCAATCTGCAAAGCGCCTCCCACTTTGGTAATATATTTGCCCCTTTCAGGGTTGTAAATTGAAGCAGGTAGGAGATATGCTATTCTGCCCTTGCTTATACATACACATAGTCTAAATGTGGCCATACACACGCAGATTTATCTTCAGATCTGGCTGCTTGAAACAAAAAAATGGTTATGGATGAGAGCAAATGACAGTTGACCATTTGCTTGGAAATGTTGGAAAACAGACAAACTGTCACTCATCCATAACCATGTTTTTGTTCCAACCAGCCAGATCTGAAGATAACTCTTACTAGTGTATGGGCACCACTTTATTTGTATACATATATTTGCCTGTATGGCTGCTGCTAATACCTGTGTGATGACATCACAATGGCCCTGTGATGACATAACAGTGATTCTATGATGTCACAATGCCTGGTGAGCCAGGACGGAACACTAGGAGTCATTCTGTTGCCTGGTCCCGACTTGTGCAGTCAGAGCTTTTGAACGTGTCTGATTATTCAGCATTTTCAGTTCATATATTGTGTTTGGAGAGGAGCAAGGAGAGAGAGGAGGAAGGAGGAGATAAACGGGAGCAGCCCTGCGCTGCGTCCCGTTCTATAGTGGCAAGGTAAGTGCGCTCTTATTTCTATTCATACTTTTTTGTTTGAGCAATTGGGGTTCTTCATGGATTTCTTAAGGGATGAGGCTCACCTGAAAGTGGGCGTGTCATAGCATAGAAGGCGGTTATGTCCCAATTTAGTGGGTGTTTCAGGGGGTCTTTGCCCAAACCTGGGGGGTTGTTTATTATTTATATCACTGCCGGTTCCCAATGACCCCCAACATTTTTGGCGTTCAATATGAGCTAAAATGGTTATTCGATTCCAGTGGGTTCGTGTCACACACACACACACACACACACTTTTTATTTTGGTTTAAACCCTTTCTTTTTGTTGGTGGTTAAATAATCACAATTTGCATGTGACAATGGGCACCGATATTATGCCCACATTTCACTGCAAATGAGGTTGCTGATAAATGGGCTTTAAATAATAAAGCCCTTTATTTCCCCCATTACTCCATTATGGTATTGTATTCGCTGATACCTGCATATCTGTAGTCAGTTGTGTAACACATATTTATACTGATCCTACTAGCGGAGCATTGTGATTCCGGATTATAATCGTATGAATATAAAATGAATTGTGACAGGAGATCGGGGACCATATTCACTTTTTGCTTTTCATGGCGCCCAGAGAGGTCGCGTATAGTAGCGTAAAGGGCTTGCTTGGCTGCCTATTTCCGCTGCCTATCAAGCAGGTAAACTCCATCCCGCCAAAGGCACGTCCACCCCGCCACACAAATACCTGCACTATGCTGCAACGCGTACGCTTACACATTCACGCGTAAGCACCCGCATCAAATGATTTTTCCTCTGTTCGTTGTGTTTCCGTCCATTATGACTAGAAGGGATATTTATGTATAGCTTATTTGTTATTTAATATTTCTATTTTATCTTTAATTAAGGTGACGCAGTGAGTCAAACTTGCTACAAGAGGGGAAATGGCCCAATTGCCATCAGAGAGCCAAGCCAAACAAGAACCCCGGGAGAGGCAGATGCCCCCGGCACCGCGGGTAAGACAGGCCCCACCACCTCCCCGTGAGAAAAAGGCACCACCGCCTCCCCGCGAGAGAAAGGCACCACCGCCTCCCCGCGAGAGAAAGGCCCCACCGCCTCCCTGCGAGAGAAAGGCCCCACCGCCTCCCCGCGAGAGACAGGCCCCACCGGCACCGAGGGAGAGACAGGCCCCACCGGCACCGAGGGAGAGACAGGCCCCACCGGCACCAAGGGAGAGACAGGCCCCACCGGCACCAAGGGAGAGACAGGCCCCACCGGCACCAAGGGAGAGACAGGCTTCCTCACCATTGAAGAATTCGCCCCCGTCGATATCCACGGTGTGGCAAGAGCCACCGCCACGATCAACGGAATGGTATACGCCCCCATCACCATATATGGAGAGGCAAGAGCCCCCGTTCCAATCCACGGAGTGGCATGAGAACCCATTCTCAATGGACTGGTATTCAGAGATCCCGGAAACATCCACGGAGTGGCAAGAGTCTCAGGAAGCATCCACAGAGTGGCAAGAGTGCCAGGAAGCATCCACGGTGTGGCAAGAGTCCCAGGAAGCATCCACGGTGTGGCAAGAGTCCCAGGAAACCTACACGGAGCGGCAAGAGACCCAGGAAACATCTATGGAGTGGCCCCCCGTCACCACCCACAGAGTGGTATACGCCCCCGTCACCATTCACGGAGTGGTTTGCACCCCCGCCGCCATCCACGGAGTGGCATGCGCCCCCGTCACCATTTACGGAGTGGCAAGCGTCCCTGTCACTGGAGTGGCATGCACCCCCTACACCATCCAAGGAGTGGTATGCACCCCTGTCACCATCACGGAGTGGCATGCACTCCCAATGTAGAGGCGTCCCACTACATTTCAACTACTGTTAAATATGGAATATTGCACATAACAACCAATCAGACTGTATCTATTATCTCCTATACGATACTAAATAAATGAGTAGTCTAGATAATAGACAAATTATTTATTTAGTATTGTCTAGGAGATACTAGATAGAATCTGATTGGTTGTTATGGGCAACATCCCATCTTCAACAGAATTCCCATCTTATACCCCCATCATGTGTTATTTCCAACAACAATTTGGGTAATAAAATGAGTGGTGAATAATACTGTATCTCTGTGGTTATTTCCTCATTTGGAGCGTCTCCATGCTGGGTGAATGCTTTTTTTAAATATGTCTACACACATCTCAGAGGGTTCCTTGGTCTATGAGAAGACCTAGCCATTACCCGATAATTCTGTCTGCACACATCTCAGAGGGCTCCTTGGTCTATGAGAAGGACCTAGCCATTACCCATCATTCTCCTGACTATACACATCTCAGAGGGTTCCTTGGTCTATGAGGAGACATAGCCTTTACCCATGATTCTTCTATCTACATACATCTCTGAGGGTTCCTTGGTTCCTTTCTCCTATCTACAGACATCTCAAAGGGTTTCTTGATCTATGAGGAGACATAGCCATTACCCCATCATTCTCCTGTCTACACACAACTCAGATGGGTTCCTTGGTCTATGAGGAGAGGCAGCCATTACCTCATCATTATTGTGTCTACATACAGGACATCTCAGAGGGTTCCTTGGTCTAGGAGGAGACCCCTTGGTCTAGGAGGAGACCCCATCAATCTCCTGTTTACACACATCTCAGAGGGTTCCTTGCTTTGGTCCTTGCAGTATTTAAAACAGCCATTAAAATCCTGTAATTTCAGTAATGTTACAAATGCCTGGGGAGTTCATACAGTAGGTTGCGGCACATTCAAAATGTTTCAGGAAACAAAATGGCCACTTCACTAAGCGCTGCAGTGAGGCCCCTCGTTCACAGTGACTGATATTTTGCATCTTCCTAACAAGTTTGTGCTAAAATAATACACACAATGCAATATTAGCATTGCTGTCTGTCAAAAAGTGTATTAGTAGGTCGACGATAACTAGGTCAACGGTCATTAGGTCAACCACTATTGGTCAACAGTAAAAAGGTCTACATGCACTATGGTTGACATGGACAAAAGTTTGAGACAAGCAAAAGGTTGACATGCCTTTTTAAGATTTTTAGTGCCTAGGTCAACAACAGTCGACATAGACCCTCAATTAGTGTACCAAGTACCCTCGTATGGTGCCTCCCTCGCCATACTTTACCATTACCAATTGTAGGCCACGTGGATAATAAATTATAACAAGTTATCCAAGTGAAAAAGGTTGGAAAGAAATAAAAACAGCCAACCCGCTTCTAACTGCCATGTTACGGCCTGTGTTTCAAAAATGTCAGCTAAGAGCTGATTGGTTGGTACCTTAGCTCTCTCCAATCTTTGATAAATATCCTCCTTACAGACACAGCAGGCTTCTTCCGAACACTTCAAGTCCAGCGCTTATTTGGTGCAGACAAGGAAATGGGTAATTATGTCCTGACAATACAGTGTACAGCATACAAAAAGACTGACAAGCCTTGATGAACAGCACACGTGGCACACTTATCTCTCTCCTTATGTACACACCACTGGAGAGTGGTATAGTCAGATGATTATCGATTTTGGCCACACTTTATTTCATACAAACGGAGAAGAGGAGACGCCCAATCCACATGTGGTAGGGAATATGGATTGTACGCTCCACTGGGGCAGGGACTGATGTGAATGTTCAAATATTCTCTGTAAAGTGCAGTGGAATCTGTGTGCGCTATATAAGAAACTGCTAATAAATAAATTAATAATATAGGGATGTATGGTATTTTCTCCCCACTCAGGCAGGCATCTTCGGTGATGGGTATCCATATATAACAAGAATCCCTTTCAATACTGCGGTCATCTCTGCTGTATAGACCAGTTTGAGGCGGAGAAGAGGAGACTAATATACCTTCATAGGGATGTATTATCTATTGATAGCGCTGATGAACGAGACACGATTTCATATGGTCTTGCATATGATCTTTTTCTTTCATGTGTTTATATGGTGTGGGGACACCATCCCTGTGTCTTCATCCACCAAGATGCATTCTAAGCGCGATTTGAACACCTTTATATTACTTTCATACTATAGAGTAGGCTACTATAGTTACACACAATGTGTCAGTAAGCCAGTGCTATTACAGGATGACCTGCTAAACATACACACAATATGTCAGTAAGTCAGTGCTATACAGGGTAGGCTGCTATAGCTATACACAATATGTCAGTAAGACGTGCTATACAGGGTAGGCTGCTATAGATACATGTAATGCGTCAGTAAGCCAGTGCTTTTACAGGGTAGGCTACTATAGTTACACACAATGTGTCAGTAAGCCAGTGCTATACAGAGTAGGCTACTATAGTTATACACAATGTGTCAGTAAGCCAGTGCTATACAGAGTAGGCTACTATAGTTATACACAATGTGTCAGTAAGCCAGTGCTATACAGGGTAGGCTACTATAGTTACACACAATGCGTCAGTAAGCCAGTGCTATACAGGGTGACCTGCTATAGACACACACAATGTGTCAGTAAGCCAGTGCTCTACAGGGTAGGGTACTATAGTTACACACACAATGTGTCAGTAAGCCAGTGCTATACAAAGTAGGCTATTATAGTTACACACAATGTGTCAGTAAGCCAGTGCTATACAGGGTAGGCTGCTATAGCTATACACAATATGTCAGTAAGACGTGCTATACAGGGTAGGCTGCTATAGATACATGTAATGCGTCAGTAAGCCAGTGCTTTTACAGGGTAGGCTACTATAGTTACACACAATGTGTCAATAAGCCAGTGCTATGCAGAGTAGGCTACTATAGTTATACACAATGTGTCAGT
This sequence comes from Crinia signifera, assembly GCF_055691185.1. Taxonomy (NCBI): domain Eukaryota; kingdom Metazoa; phylum Chordata; class Amphibia; order Anura; family Myobatrachidae; genus Crinia; species Crinia signifera. The sequence continues at coordinate 56,737,371 of NC_139226.1, forward strand.
AAGCCAGTGCTATACAGAGTAGGCTACTATAGTTACACACAATGCGTCAGTAAGCCAGTGCTATACAGGGTGAACTGCTTTAGATACATACAATGTGTCAGTAAGCCAGTGCTATACAGGGTAGGGTACTATAGTTACACACACAATGTTTCGGTAAGCCAGTGCTATACAGAGTAGGTTAATGTAGCTACACACAATGCTTCTGTAAGCTAGTGTTATACAGGTTGGTCGTCTATATATATTTTTTGGGGCCTAGGGCAGGCATTCCCAACCACGGTCCTCAAGGCACGCCAACAGTGCAGGTTTTAGTGATATCCAGGCTTCAGTACAGATGGTTTACTCAGAATCCCTCAGATACTAATTAAGTCACCTGTGCTCAAGTCTGGATATCTACAAAACCTGCACTGTTGGTGTGCCTTAAAGGACCGTGGTTGGCAATGCCTGCTCTAGGGTGCCGTGATTAAAAAAGATTGGGAACCCCTGGAGTAGGCTGATATAGTTACACACAATGCTTCAGTAAGCTAGTGCTATACAGAGTAGGATACTATAGTTACACATAATGCGTCAGTAAGCCAGGGCTATACAGGGTGAGCTGCTATAGACACACACACTGTGTCAGTAAGCCAGGGCTATACAGGGTGAGCTGCTATAGATACACACACTGTGTCAGTAAGCCAGGGCTATACAGGGTGAGCTGCTATAGATACACACACTGGGCGGGATCTACTAAAGGGAAAATGCGGTAAAACCCCCGTTTTACCGCATTTTCCTTTGTTCCATTACCCGGCCGCACGGATTTCGCTGGGCAGGGTAGCTACATATAGAAGCCTATGGGCTTCTTTTCGCCACTTGCCGCAACCCCACCACCTCACCGACCCCCCCTTTCCCCCTCCCTTGGGCCTACCCTTCTTGCAGGTCCTCCTGGACCCCGGAAGGTAAGCCCTTCCTCCCCCTATCATAGCAGCCGGACGTCCTTCCGGCTGCAGGGGGGAGGAGGAGGCGTCGGGGACAGCCTGCTTAGCTGTCCCCAGCGTGTAGGCATCAGGAGGCGGCAGGCAGGGTCTCCTTCACTGCATCGCGATGCCAGCCGCATATGTTAGTACATATGCGCTGGTATCGCGGCGGACAGCGGCGAAGGGCGGCGATGTATATTAATACATCCCGCCCACTGTGTCAGTAAGCCAGTTGCTATACAGGGTGAGCTGCTATAGTTACACACAATGCGTCAGTAAGCCAATGCTATACAGGGTAGGCTACTATAATTAAATGCAATGTGTCAGTAAGTCAGTGCTATTACAGGGTGAGCTGCTAAATTTACATTAAATGTGTCAGTAAACCAGTGCTATACAGAGTAGGCTACTATAGTTACACACAATGCGTCAGCAAGCCAGTGCTATACAGGGTGAACTGCCATAGCAGTGGCAAACGCAGGATTTTCAGAAGGGGGTTTCCAGAGGGGCGGAGCAAAGCACGGAGATGGACACTTAGGTGACCCAGTATATGCCGGGTCAGTTAAAGTATTATAGATAGACCAAATGTATATAAATAATAATAATTATATATATATATATATATATATATATATATATATATATATATACACACACACACAAACACACACACACACACACACACACACACATACCGTGGGTTATGCAATTTAATTCTTCATCTGGGGGGATCACAGGGATATCCAAAAAGCACTGGAATATTGTACAGACGGATGAGTCGCTTGGGTTGAGCAAAACAAGGCTTATGCCCTGCTACTCAAATTCCAGAAACCTTCGCAGTATTTTGGTCAAATCTGATATTACTGGTAGAGGTAGTGAAGCACCTAAACATTTTTTGCAAAACAAAAAACCTGGCTGTTTTAAATGCCCCTGTACCACTTGTAAATTTTTAGTGACAGGAGATGTATTTTTTCACCCTAGATTAGGGACTAAATTTAACATCAGACATCACCTGACATGCGAAAGTACACACGTGGTATACCTTATTGGTTGCCCGTGTGGACTTGCGTATGTCGGCAAAACTAGCCGCAAATTTAAGGAACGTATGGGGACCCATCGTTCCTCAATTAAAATTGCTCTCGCTTCCAAAACCAGTGATCAGCCGGTAGCAAGACATTTCTTGCTAGCTGGCCACAACTTAACCTGTCTAAAGTATCGCATGATTGATCATGTGCCCCCGCTCAAACGAGGGGGGGACAGAAATGCTCTTTTGCTTCGTAGAGAAGCATTCTGGATCCACAAGTTGGATACCATTATGCCCCGAGGCCTAAATGACATGATGCCATTATCATGTCTACTTGCTAGATAATTCGAAATTAGTATTAAATTATGACTTGGTTTGCTATACTAGCTTATGCCCATTTTTTGTTTTCCCGCAGCTGTATTGATTAATTTTTCATATTTATTAACATGTCGCTTATGTCGACTATTTTGACTTAACATGCACTTTTTAGCTATGTTTGCACAGTGTACGAGTAGATATATAACCATGTATCTTTTGAACTGATTGAGTACATTATAGTATTAATATGTTCGTTATTCATGTTGTCCTTTGTATGCTTTTTTTAAATTTCACAGACCCCGTCACCTTGGCAACCAGACGCTAGGAGGATCTCGACGTGATTGGGTCACTGATGTGCGCCAGCGTGGGTGCAGGGCGCTGACACAGTGACGTCATCGGGATGCCGTGCAGCGTGGATGGACGCCAAGGCGGCGCTATGTGCACAGGGTGGGGATATAAGGTAAGATTATTGCATTTGTAAATTGTAATCTGAGGAAATTCCACTAGGAATGAAACGTTATTACTGATCCCAGACTTCGTGTGATTTCTTGCTACGAGTGCCGCACATCGTGTATGCTATTACTCCCCTATTCGTGAGGGCACCGGGCGCAGCAACGTTTGGAGAGTGAGTGCCGGACTGTCTGTATTCTATATATATATATACACATATACATACAGGGGCGTCAACAGCAGTGTAGACCCCTGGGCCTAGCAATGTATTGGGGCACCTACCGATCCTCCAGCGGTAGGGGTGGGGGAAGCTTTGATGTCCCCCAGGTGGTAGGGGGTATTATATCAACCGCTCAGCATGTAGGGCCTGGATCAGTAATTTCCACTAATTACACCTTTACTGCACAGATGGTGGGAGATTGGGTGGGAGAAGGGGGCATTGGGCTGAATGAAGGTGCCCTGATACATAACTTCCAGGGTGGTAGAGGATGTTTAATATGCAGAGGAGGGGTGTATAGTGGAGTGGGCTTATTATTCATAATTTTCTGGTGGGAGGACAGCTTGCTTGACTGCAGATATCTCCAGTTTCCAGGAATTAAAAACTAGAGAATCCCACCTACCAAATGATATTGGTGACTAGGGGATCAGAGTTCAGTAGGCAGAGCAATCTGCCAACGAGTATATAAAACTACATACCAGGTGTGTGGAGCTGGAGCAGTAACCAGCTACTGGAAGGCTGATATCTCTGGTTTTGGGAACAGTAGAGACAAGCTACTAGTGTCCATCAAAGGGGGAGAATCCCAGCTTTTGGAATATACCCTCAGAAAGGATCCGATACGATTTGCCGGCGGTCGGGATCCCGGCGGTCAGAATCCCGACACTGGAATCCCGACCGCCGAAATCCCGACAAGGGGGGGACATGGATCGCCCCCCCTTGCGGGCCCGGTGCCTCGCTACACTCGGCACGCTATTTTATTCTCCCTCTATGGGTGTCGTGGACACCCACAGAGGGAGAAAGTTTCGGGATTTCGGCGGTCGGGATTCCAGTGTCGGGATTCCGACCGCCGGGATCCCGACCGCCGGCAAATTAACTGCATCCCCTCAGAAAAACTCTTAATCAGACAGAACCTGAAATATCTGACTGTGAAGAGCAATTAACAGGCTTGGATGGGGACCACTGCTTTGAAGTCAGATATCTCCGGTTCCCAAGGGCCGATTTTTAAAATTCTTGAACCCATGGAAAGAGGGGACCCTCAGCTTTCAGTCTAGGGCCCTTAGACTCCTGGGGGGAGGGGTTTCTGGGTACTCAGAAACCCCCCCTGCGTGCGTTACTGCATAGTTACTCACAAAGAGTCAGTAAGCCAGTGCCATACAGATAGGCTGCCATAGACACAAACGATGTGTCAGTAAGCCAGTTCTATACAGGGTACGCTGCTATAGATACACATTATGTGTCAGTAAGACGTGCTATACAGGGTAGGCTGCTATAGAAACATGTAATGTGTCAGCATTCAGTGCTATACAGGGTAGTAGTGTTCCCGCTAGGCTTATTTCACAGGGCCCTGCGCCCTGCCCCTTTTATAGCTGCCGATTTCCGCCCTGCCTGTTTTTGCCTGCCCTGCATAGTCAATAGCCGCTGCCGCGCTAGAAGTCTCCTCCCGCTGACAGTGTAAGCTGCTAGCGCGGCAGCGTGTGGACACTCCCCCCTCAGCCCTGACATTCCGCAGCAGCGGGGGGGGGACAGTGAGCACCAGGAGAGGAGGAGAGGCTGCTCTGTGCGTGACAGTGCGTCCCCTTGAAGGCACCGGCCCAGAAGCCTGCTGGTGGTGACACCTGCTGGCTGGAGTCAGTGCTTGGCCCCCAGGGCCGGTGATGGACAGCTGGGCACCCTGGGATATGCGGCCCTCCCGCTCCCCCGCCGCCGCGCACTTGTTGATGCGCCCGAGTGCAGCGTGTAGGGGGGTCCCGGCTCATCTGCCCCCTCTCCGCAGGCCACACGGACTCCTCAGCACTGCCTCTGGGGGACTTTATGGGGGATATAACCCGCTCCGGAGAGTTACCCCTGCCAGAGGGCTGGGAGCAGGCCAGGGGCATGGATGGCAAAGTTGATTATATTGATCACAGATAAGTGTCAAAGGTCTGTTTCATATGTGCAAGTTTATTTACATGTGCAATGCTAATAACCACCATTGTTGGCCATATAATATTGTCCAGTATACATAGGGAAGTTGCAGGAACCCAACTTTAACGTTTCATTTCCGGGCGCATTGTTTGCATTATATTGATCCACTCACATTTTCTGTAATCACAGTATGCATATTGCCAATCAAAACATTGTCCATAATAAATACAGGATGTGGCCAGGGGGTCTCAGGTGGTCAGAAGTAATGTACTCAAAGCCCAGCAGTATTCATAAATTTATCAGGTTTACATGGCTAAACTCAAGGAATTTGTGCTTGAAATAGGCAATACTTAATGGGTGCCAACAACACTATTGCCCATTCTCCATCACTGACATTATGATGTCAAAGTATGACCGATGTCACAGACCCATACTATTCATTCGCAGTACGAGTGCAGTGCACATGCAAATTGATGGTGTGACGCTCAGGTGTCACAAGATGGTTATATAGCATAAATGTGCCAATGGTGTGATGCTCAGGTGTCACAAGACGGTTATATAGCATAAATGTGCCGATGGTGTGACGCTCCGATGTCACAAGACGGTTATATAGCATAAATGTGCTGATGGTGTGACGCTCAGGTGTCACAAGATGGTTATATAGCGAAAATGTGCTGATGGTGTGACGCTCAGGTGTCACAAGATGGTTATATAGCATAAATGTGCCAATGGTGTGATGCTCAGGTGTCACAAGATGGATTATATACAGTAGCATAAATGTGCTGTTGGTGTGACGCTCAGGTGTCACAAGATGGTTATATAGCATAAATGTGCCGATGGTGTGACACTCAGGTGTCACAGGATGGGTTATATAGCATAAATGTGCTGATGGTGTGACGCTCCGGTGTCACAAGATGGATTATATACAGTAGCATAAATGTGCTGTTGGTGTGACGCTCAGGTGTCACAAGATGGTTATATAGCATAAATGTGCCGATGGTGTGACACTCATTTGTCACAAGATGGTTATATAGCATAAATGTGCCGATGGTGTGATGCTCAGGTGTCACAAGATGGATTATATACAGTAGCATAAATGTGCTGTTGGTGTGACGCTCAGGTGTCACAAGATGGTTATATAGCATAAATGTGCTGATGGTGTGACACTCATTTGTCACAAGATGGTTATATAGCATAAATGTGCCGATGGTGTGATGCTCAGGTGTCACAAGATGGATTATATACAGTAGCATAAATGTGCTGTTGGTGTGACGCTCAGGTGTCACAAGATGGGTTATATAGCATAAATGTGCCGATGGTGTGACACTCATTTGTCACAAGATGGTTATATAGCATAAATGTGAGGATTATGTGATGCTCAGGTGTCACAAGATGGATTATATACAGTAGCATAAATGTGCTGTTGGTGTGACGCTCAGGTGTCACAAGATGGGTTATATAGCATAAATGTGCCGATGGTGTGACACTCAGGTGTCACAAGATGGTTATATAGCATAAATGTGCCGATGGTGTGACGCTCCGATGTCGCAAGACGGTTATATAGCATAAATGTGCCGATGGTGTGAAGATCAGGTGTCACCATTTTGACCTTTTAAATTAAAATATGCCCTCGCGAATGAAAAATAGAGTGAACACTAGGTAGGCTACTATAGTTGGAAGCGGTACATCTGTCAGAACAGATTTAGGTCTACAGTCATTAGGTCGACCCCGGAAGGTCGACTGTCCCCAAGGTCGACATGGTTAAAGGTCGACATGGCTCAAGGTCGACATGACTTAAGGTCGACATGGGCCAAGGTCGACATAGTTTTAGGTCGACAGTCATTAGGTCGACATGAGTTTTTCACTGTTTTTTTACCTGAATGTTGACACAGTTGGAGTCGAACCGCAGCCTCTCGCTGCGCTCGCTTCGCTCGCGATGCTTCGGGCACAGTGCCTCTCTGCGCTGGGCACATTATTTTATTCTCCCACCACGCCCTAGTGGATGGTAGGGCATGAAATAACGCCTGTCGGCACATATCGGCTCAAAAAACAGTGAAAAACTCATGTCGACCTAATGACTGTCGACCTAAAACCATGTCGACCTTGGACCATGTCGACCTTAAGTCATGTCGACCTTGAGCCATGTCGACCTTTAACCCTGTCGACCTTGGGGACAGTCGACCTTCCGGGGTCGACCTAATGACTGTCGACCTAAGTCTGGTCTGACAGATGACCGTTTCCCCTATAGTTACACACAATTTGTCAGTAAAACGTTATATACTGTACAGGGTAGGCGTGTATAGTTACACAATGTGTCAGTAAGCCAGTGATATACAGGGTAGGTAGATGTTACACTGACGGTCAGAGAGCAGTGATTCACTCCTAACATTCCGCTTATAAATCGTTAATGGTATCATTCAGTGTTTAAGACCTAGATCGTTCGCCCACCAGGTGAAGCGATATCTTTATCAATATCTCGTTTGCTAACAATATTGCATAGAGGTGATTCAGTATATCCAATCAGCCTTCCACAGCTATATATCCTATGGCTTACAGGTAACTCCACTATTGAGCCCTTCTGTCTAGGCCACACACAGTAACCTATCATTGTTACCATAACAATACAGGTGTTCCGCCAATGCGCATTTCACTTTAATGGCTTTATCAGGGTCGCACATGACCAGTAGCGGTGCCCGAACAGACCCCCACAGAGGCTGAAGCAGCACTGACAGACCCCTACCCAAACTTTAGTATGGTACTTGGCAAGGCCTGATACACTTGACAGCATTAAGACAGCATTAAGGCATGTTATATTGGTATAAAAAAAACCTGCCCCAATCTGCAAAGCGCCTCCCACTTTGGTAATATATTTGCCCCTTTCAGGGTTGTAAATTGAAGCAGGTAGGAGATATGCTATTCTGCCCTTGCTTATACATACACATAGTCTAAATGTGGCCATACACACGCAGATTTATCTTCAGATCTGGCTGCTTGAAACAAAAAAATGGTTATGGATGAGAGCAAATGACAGTTGACCATTTGCTTGGAAATGTTGGAAAACAGACAAACTGTCACTCATTCATAACCATGTTTTTGTTCCAACCAGCCAGATCTGAAGATAACTCTTACTAGTGTATGGGCACCACTTTATTTGTATACATATATTTGCCTGTATGGCTGCTGCTAATACCTGTGTGATGACATCACAATGGCCCTGTGATGACATAACAGTGATTCTATGATGTCACAATGCCTGGTGAGCCAGGATGGAACACTAGGAGTCATTCTGTTGCCTGGTCCCGACTTGTGCAGTCAGAGCTTTTGAACGTGTCTGATTATTCAGCATTTTCAGTTCATATATTGTGTTTGGAGAGGAGCAAGGAGAGAGAGGAGAGAGAGGAGGAAGGAGGAGATAAACGGGAGCAGCCCTGCGCTGCGTCCCGTTCTATAGTGGCAAGGTAAGTGCGCTCTTATTTCTATTCATACTTTTTTGTTTGAGCAATTGGGGTTCTTCATGGATTTCTTAAGGGGCGAGGCTCACCTGAAAGTGGGCGTGTCATAGCATAGAAGGCAGTTATGTCCCAATTTAGTGGGTGTTTCAGGGGGTCTTTGCCCAAACCTGAGGGGTTGTTTATTATTTATATCACTGCCGGTTCCCAATGACCCCCAACATTTTTGGCGTTCAATATGAGCTAAAATGGTTATTCGATTCCAGTGGGTTCGTGTCACACACACACACACACACACACACTTTTTATTTTGGTTTAAACCCTTTCTTTTTGTTGGTGGTTAAATAATCACAATTTGCATGTGACAATGGGCACCGATATTATGCCCACATTTCACTGCAAATGAGGTTGCTGATAAATGGGCTTTAAATAATAAAGCCCTTTATTTCCCCCATTACTCCATTATGGTATTGTATTCGCTGATACCTGCATATCTGTGGTCAGTTGTGTAACACATATTTATACTGATCCTACTAGCGGAGCATTGTGATTCCGGATTTTAATCGTATGAATATAAAATGAATTGTGACAGGAGATCGGGGACCATATTCACTTTTTGCTTTTCATGGCGCCCAGAGAGGTCGCGTATAGTAGCGTAAAGGGCTTGCTTGGCTGCCTATTTCCGCTGCCTATCAAGCAGGTAAACTCCATCCCGCCAAAGGCACGTCCACCCCGCCACACAAATACCTGCACTATGCTGCAACGCGTACGCTTACACATTCACGCGTAAGCACCCGCATCAAATGATTTTTCCTCCGTTCGTTGTGTTTCCGTCCATTATGACTAGAAGGGATATTTATGTATAGCTTATTTGTTATTTAATATTTCTATTTTATCTTTAATTAAGGTGACGCAGTGAGTCAAACTTGCTACAAGAGGGGAAATGGCCCAATTGCCATCAGAGAGCCAAGCCAAACAAGAACCCCGGGAGAGGCAGATGCCCCCGGCACCGCGGGTAAGACAGGCCCCACCACCTCCCCGTGAGAAAAAGGCACCACCGCCTCCCCGCGAGAGAAAGGCACCACCGCCTCCCCGCGAGAGAAAGGCCCCACCGCCTCCCTGCGAGAGAAAGGCCCCACCGCCTCCCCGCGAGAGACAGGCCCCACCGGCACCGAGGGAGAGACAGGCCCCACCGGCACCGAGGGAGAGACAGGCCCCACCGGCACCAAGGGAGAGACAGGCCCCACCGGCACCAAGGGAGAGACAGGCCCCACCGGCACCAAGGGAGAGACAGGCTTCCTCACCATTGAAGAATTCGCCCCCGTCAATATCCACGGTGTGGCAAGAGCCACCGTCACGATCAACGGAATGGTATACGCCCCCATCACCATATATGGAGAGGCAAGAGCCCCCGTTCCAATCCACGGAGTGGCATGAGAACCCATTCTCAATGGACTGGTATTCAGAGATCCCGGAAACATCCACGGAGTGGCAAGAGTCTCAGGAAGCATCCACGGAGTGGCAAGAGTCCCAGGAAGCATCCACGGTGTGGCAAGAGTCCCAGGAAGCATCCACGGTGTGGCAAGAGTCCCAGGAAACCTACACGGAGCGGCAAGAGACCCAGGAAACATCTATGGAGTGGCCCCCCGTCACCACCCACAGAGTGGTATACGCCCCCGTCACCATTCACGGAGTGGTTTGCACCCCCGCCGCCATCCACGGAGTGGCATGCGCCCCCGTCACCATTTACGGAGTGGCAAGCGTCCCTGTCACTGGAGTGGCATGCACCCCCTACACCATCCAAGGAGTGGTATGCACCCCTGTCACCATCACGGAGTGGCATGCACTCCCAATGTAGAGGCGTCCCACTACATTTCAACTACTGTTAAATATGGAATATTGCACATAACAACCAATCAGACTGTATCTATTATCTCCTATACGATACTAAATAAATGAGTAGTCTAGATAATAGACAAATTATTTATTTAGTATTGTCTAGGAGATACTAGATAGAATCTGATTGGTTGTTATGGGCAACATCCCATCTTCAACAGAATTCCCATCTTATACCCCCATCATGTGTTATTTCCAACAACAATTTGGGTAATAAAATGAGTGGTGAATAATACTGTATCTCTGTGGTTATTTCCTCATTTGGAGCGTCTCCATGCTGGGTGAATGCTTTTTTAAATATGTCTACACACATCTCAGAGGGTTCCTTGGTCTATGAGAAGACCTAGCCATTACCCGATAATTCTGTCTGCACACATCTCAGAGGGCTCCTTGGTCTATGAGAAGGACCTAGCCATTACCCATCATTCTCCTGACTATACACATCTCAGAGGGTTCCTTGGTCTATGAGGAGACATAGCCTTTACCCATGATTCTTCTATCTACATACATCTCTGAGGGTTCCTTGGTTCCTTTCTCCTATCTACAGACATCTCAAAGGGTTTCTTGATCTATGAGGAGACATATCCATTACCCCATCATTCTCCTGTCTACACACAACTCAGATGGGTTCCTTGGTCTATGAGGAGAGGCAGCCATTACCTCATCATTATTGTGTCTACATACAGGACATCTCAGAGGGTTCCTTGGTCTAGGAGGAGACCCCTTGGTCTAGGAGGAGACCCCATCAATCTCCTGTTTACACACATCTCAGAGGGTTCCTTGCTTTGGTCCTTGCAGTATTTAAAACAGCCATTAAAATCCTGTAATTTCAGTAATGTTACAAATGCCTGGGGAGTTCATACAGTAGGTTGCGGCACATTCAAAATGTTTCAGGAAACAAAATGGCCACTTCACTAAGCGCTGCAGTGAGGCCCCTCGTTCACAGTGACTGATATTTTGCATCTTCCTAACAAGTTTGTGCTAAAATAATACACACAATGCAATATTAGCATTGCTGTCTGTCAAAAAGTGTATTAGTAGGTCGACGATAACTAGGTCAACGGTCATTAGGTCAACCACTATTGGTCGACAGTAAAAAGGTCTACATGCACTATGGTTGACATGGACAAAAGTTTGAGACAAGCAAAAGGTTGACATGCATTTTTAAGATTTTTAGTGCCTAGGTCAACAACAGTCGACATAGACCCTCAATTAGTGTACCAAGTACCCTCGTATGGTGCCTCCCTCGCCATACTTTACCATTACCAATTGTAGGCCACGTGGATAATAAATTATAACAAGTTATCCAAGTGAAAAAGGTTGGAAAGAGATAAAAACAGCCAACCCGCTTCTAACTGCCATGTTACGGCCTGTGTTTCAAAAATGTCAGCTAAGAGCTGATTGGTTGGTACCTTAGCTCTCTCCAATCTTTGATAAATATCCTCCTTACAGACACAGCAGGCTTCTTCCGAACACTTCAAGTCCAGCGCTTATTTGGTGCAGACAAGGAAATGGGTAATTATGTCCTGACAATACAGTGTACAGCATACAAAAAGACTGACAAGCCTTGATGAACAGCACACGTGGCACACTTATCTCTCTCCTTATGTACACACCACTGGAGAGTGGTATAGTCAGATGATTATCGATTTTGGCCACACTTTATTTCATACAAACGGAGAAGAGGAGACGCCCAATCCACATGTGGTAGGGAATATGGATTGTACGCTCCACTGGGGCAGGGACTGATGTGAATGTTCAAATATTCTCTGTAAAGTGCAGTGGAATCTGTGTGCGCTATATAAGAAACTGCTAATAAATAAATTAATAATATAGGGATGTATGGTATTTTCTCCCCACTCAGGCAGGCATCTTCGGTGATGGGTATCCATATATAACAAGAATAACTTTCAATACTGCGGTCATCTCTACTGTATAAACCAGTTTGAGGCGGAGAAGAGGAGACTAATATACCTTCATAGGGATGTATTATCTATTGATAGCGCTGATGAACGAGACACGATTTCATAAGGCCTTGCATATGATCTTTTTCTTTCATGTGTTTATATGGTGTGGGGACACCATCCCTGTGTCTTCATCCACCAAGATGCATTCTAAGCGCGATTTGAACACCTTTATATTACTTTCATACTATAGAGTAGGCTACTATAGTTACACACAATGTGTCAGTAAGCCAGTGCTATTACAGGATGACCTGCTAAACATACACACAATATGTCAGTAAGTCAGTGCTATACAGGGTAGGCTGCTATAGCTATACACAATATGTCAGTAAGACGTGCTATACAGGGTAGGCTGCTATAGATACATGTAATGCGTCAGTAAGCCAGTGCTTTTACAGGGTAGGCTACTATAGTTACACACAATGTGT
>NC_139226.1:56752471-56762471 GCF_055691185.1 Crinia signifera
GTGGTAGGGGGTATTATATCAACCGCTCAGCATGTAGGGCCTGGATCAGTAATTTCCACTAATTACACCTTTACTGCACAGATGGTGGGAGATTGGGTGGGAGAAGGGGGCATTGGGCTGAATGAAGGTGCCCTGATACATAACTTCCAGGGTGGTAGAGGATGTTTAATATGCAGAGGAGGGGTGTATAGTGGAGTGGGCTTATTATTCATAATTTTCTGGTGGGAGGACAGCTTGCTTGACTGCAGATATCTCCAGTTTCCAGGAATTAAAAACTAGAGAATCCCACCTACCAAATGATATTGGTGACTAGGGGATCAGAGTTCAGTAGGCAGAGCAATCTGCCAACGAGTATATAAAACTACATACCAGGTGTGTGGAGCTGGAGCAGTAACCAGCTACTGGAAGGCTGATATCTCTGGTTTTGGGAACAGTAGAGACAAGCTACTAGTGTCCATTAAAGGGGGAGAATCCCAGCTTTTGGAATATACCCTCAGAAAGGATCCGATACGATTTGCCGGCGGTCGGGATCCCGGCGGTCGGAATCCCGACACTGGAATCCCGACCGCCGAAATCCCGACAAGGGGGGGACATGGATCGCCCCCCCTTGCGGGCCCGGTGCCTCGCTACGCTCGGCACGCTATTTTATTCTCCCTCTATGGGTGTCGTGGACACCCACAGAGGGAGAAAGTTTCGGGATTTCGGCGGTCGGGATTCCAGTGTCGGGATTCCGACCGCCGGGATCCCGACCGCCGGCAAATTAACTGCATCCCCTCAGAAAAACTCTTAATCAGACAGAACCTGAAATATCTGACTGTGAAGAGCAATTAACAGGCTTGGATGGGGACCACTGCTTTGAAGTCAGATATCTCCGGTTCCCAAGGGCCGATTTTTAAAATTCTTGAACCCATGGAAAGAGGGGACCCTCAGCTTTCAGTCTAGGGCCCTTAGACTCCTGGGGGGAGGGGTTTCTGGGTACTCAGAAACCCCCCCTGCGTGCGTTACTGCATAGTTACTCACAAAGAGTCAGTAAGCCAGTGCCATACAGATAGGCTGCCATAGATACACACGATGTGTCAGTAAGCCAGTTCTATACAGGGTACGCTGCTATAGATACACATTATGTGTCAGTAAGACGTGCTATACAGGGTAGGCTGCTATAGAAACATGTAATGTGTCAGCATTCAGTGCTATACAGGGTAGTAGTGTTCCCGCTAGGCTTATTTCACAGGGCCCTGCGCCCTGCCCCTTTTATAGCTGCCGATTTCCGCCCTGCCTGTTTCTGCCTGCCCTGCATAGTCAATAGCCGCTGCCGCGCTAGAAGTCTCCTCCCGCTGACAGTGTAAGCTGCTAGCGCGGCAGCGTGTGGACACTCCCCCATCAGCCCTGACATTCCGCAGCAGCGGGGGGGGGACAGTGAGCACCAGGAGAGGAGGAGAGGCTGCTCTGTGCGTGACAGTGCGTCCCCTTGAAGGCACCGGCCCAGAAGCCTGCTGGTGGTGACACCTGCTGGCTGGAGTCAGTGCTTGGCCCCCAGGGCCGGTGATGGACAGCTGGGCACCCTGGGATATGCGGCCCTCCCGCTCCCCCGCCGCCGCGCACTTGTTGATGCGCCCGAGTGCAGCGTGTAGGGGGGTCCCGGCTCATCTGCCCCCTCTCCGCAGGCCACACGGACTCCTCAGCACTGCCTCTGGGGGACTTTATGGGGGATATAACCCGCTCCGGAGAGTTACACCTGCCAGAGGGCTGGAAGCAGACCAGGGGCATGGATGGCAAAGTTGATTATATTGATCACAGATAAGTGTCAAAGGTCTGTTTCATATGTGCAAGTTTATTTACATGTGCAATGCTAATAACCACCATTGTTGGCCATATAATATTGTCCAGTATACATAGGGAAGTTGCAGGAACCCAACTTTAACGTTTCATTTCCGGGCGCATTGTTTGCATTATATTGATCCACTCACATTTTCTGTAATCACAGTATGCATATTGCCAATCAAAACATTGTCCATAATAAATACAGGATGTGGCCAGGGGGTCTCAGGTGGTCAGAAGTAATGTACTCAAAGCCCAGCAGTATTCATACATTTATCAGGTTTACATGGCTAAACTCAAGGAATTTGTGCTTGAAATAGGCAATACTTAATGGGTGCCAACAACACTATTGCCCATTCTCCATCACTGACATTATGATGTCAAAGTATGACCGATGTCACAGACCCATACTATTCATTCGCAGTACGAGTGCAGTGCACATGCAAATTGATGGTGTGACGCTCAGGTGTCACAAGATGGTTATATAGCATAAATGTGCCAATGGTGTGATGCTCAGGTGTCACAAGATGGATTATATACAGTAGCATAAATGTGCTGTTGGTGTGACGCTCAGGTGTCACAAGATGGTTATATAGCATAAATGTGCCGATGGTGTGACACTCAGGTGTCACAGGATGGGTTATATAGCATAAATGTGCTGATGGTGTGACGCTCCGGTGTCACAAGATGGATTATATACAGTAGCATAAATGTGCTGTTGGTGTGACGCTCAGGTGTCACAAGATGGGTTATATAGCATAAATGTGCCGATGATGTGACACTCATTTGTCACAAGATGGTTATATAGCATAAATGTGCCGATGGTGTGATGCTCAGGTGTCACAAGATGGATTATATACAGTAGCATAAATGTGCTGTTGGTGTGACGCTCAGGTGTCACAAGATGGGTTATATAGCATAAATGTGCCGATGATGTGACACTCATTTGTCACAAGATGGTTATATAGCATAAATGTGCTGATGGTGTGACGCTCCGGTGTCACAAGATGGATTATATACAGTAGCATAAATGTGCTGTTGGTGTGACGCTCAGGTGTCACAAGATGGTTATATAGCATAAATGTGCTGATGGTGTGACACTCATTTGTCACAAGATGGTTATATAGCATAAATGTGCCGATGGTGTGATGCTCAGGTGTCACAAGATGGATTATATACAGTAGCATAAATGTGCTGTTGGTGTGACGCTCAGGTGTCACAAGATGGGTTATATAGCATAAATGTGCCGATGATGTGACACTCATTTGTCACAAGATGGTTATATAGCATAAATGTGAGGATGGTGTGATGCTCAGGTGTCACAAGATGGATTATATACAGTAGCATAAATGTGCTGTTGGTGTGACGCTCAGGTGTCACAAGATGGGTTATATAGCATAAATGTGCCGATGGTGTGACACTCAGGTGTCACAAGATGGTTATATAGCATAAATGTGCCGATGGTGTGACGCTCCGATGTCGCAAGACGGTTATATAGCATAAATGTGCCGATGGTGTGAAGATCAGGTGTCACCATTTTGACCTTTTAAATTAAAATATGCCCTCGCGAATGAAAAATAGAGTGAACACTAGGTAGGCTACTATAGTTGGAAGCGGTACATCTGTCAGAACAGATTTAGGTCTACAGTCATTAGGTCGACCCCGGAAGGTCGACTGTCCCCAAGGTCGACATGGTTAAAGGTCGACATGGCTCAAGGTCGACATGACTTAAGGTCGACATGGGCCAAGGTCGACATAGTTTTAGGTCGACAGTCATTAGGTCGACATGAGTTTTTCACTGTTTTTTTACCCGAATGTTGACACAGTTGGAGTCGAACCGCAGCCTCTCGCTGCGCTCGCTTCGCTCGCGATGCTTCGGGCACAGTGCCTCTCTGCGCTGGGCACACTATTTTATTCTCCCACCACGCCCTAGTGGATGGTAGGGCATGAAATAACGCCTGTCGGCACATATCGGCTCAAAAAACAGTGAAAAACTCATGTCGACCTAATGACTGTCGACCTAAAACCATGTCGACCTTGGACCATGTCGACCTTAAGTCATGTCGACCTTGAGCCATGTCGACCTTTAACCCTGTCGACCTTGGGGACAGTCGACCTTCCGGGGTCGACCTAATGACTGTCGACCTAAGTCTGGTCTGACAGATGACCGTTTCCCCTATAGTTACACACAATTTGTCAGTAAAACGTTATATACTGTACAGGGTAGGCGTGTATAGTTACACAATGTGTCAGTAAGCCAGTGATATACAGGGTAGGTAGATGTTACACTGACGGTCAGAGAGCAGTGATTCACTCCTAACATTCCGCTTATAAATCGTTAATGGTATCATTCAGTGTTTAAGACCTAGATCGTTCGCCCACCAGGTGAAGCGATATCTTTATCAATATCTCGTTTGCTAACAATATTGCATAGAGGTGATTCAGTATATCCAATCAGCCTTCCACAGCTATCTATCCTATGGCTTACAGGTAACTCCACTATTGAGCCCTTCTGTCTAGGCCACACACAGTAACCTATCATTGGCCCTTATTCTGATTGACGCGTACTTTACCGCATACTTTCGGATAGCGTCTTTACGGCGTCTGCGCATGCGTGGAGAACGCAACGCGCATGTGCCACGCCTTGACTCCGTACCTGTTCGGCCAAATCCCGTCCAAAACTGTTCCCCGCAATCAGTCGGGAAATATGGGCGTATTATGGGCGTCATGCGGAATGACACATGGGCGTAGTTTCAAAGTGGGCAAAACGGGGCGGAAACATGGGCGGACACGGGGGAGTACACTTATGTTGGGGGGCGTACATTCGGATACCACTCCGAATGCACGCGATCAAAAAGGGAAGAAATGTGCGGTGTCCACAAGTGTACTATTGCTTTGCGGACACCACTCGTTCATGCGGTAGGCGAACGTACGCCTAATGACTACAAGCATTAACACCTGAACCCAATAGAATCGACTCCTTTACTCATTACTCACTAATAGGACGCTTGTCAGTGCTTTAATTGAAACCATTGCACTTCAATTGCTGTAAGGGTTAATGTGTGCAATGCATGTGTTAGGCATGCTTGTAAGGATATATTGGCATCTAATTGATTCCAATTCCAAATAAGCAGTTTTTTATGAGGATAGGTAATTGAATAAGTGGGTCATGTGATGTATTGCAGAAGATACTTAATAGTGGGTTGTTTGGCGTAAATACTCCGCTTACGGGCGGTAGCACCGCTTGGCTCCCGGTCGGATGCGGTATTTCCGAGCATACTCTGTAATACTCTGTAATACCGTGCAGAATCGGAGTGTTTCTCCCGCACACGCATGGTTTGTATGTCGTCCGTAAACACGCCCTGTTCTTAAAGAGTGAGTCCGTCCGAATGCGGAGGACACGTGGGCGTTTCTACGGACGATGGCCGCATGCGGCAAAACACCGTGGCGTGCGGACCGCTCCGTAAGAATGCGGGAATATCCGCACCGATCAGAATAAGGGCCATTGTTACCATAACAATACAGGTGTTCCGCCAATGCGCATTTCACTTTAATGGCTTTATCAGGGTCGCACATGACCAGTAGCGGTGCCCGAACAGACCCCCACAGAGGCTGAAGCAGCACTGACAGACCCCTACCCAAACTTTAGTATGGTACTTGGCAAGGCCTGATACACTTGACAGCATTAAGACAGCATTAAGGCATGTTATATTGGTATAAAAAAACCCTGCCCCAATCTGCAAAGCGCCTCCCACTTTGGTAATATATTTGCCCCTTTCAGGGTTGTAAATTGAAGCAGGTAGGAGATATGCTATTCTGCCCTTGCTTATACATACACATAGTCTAAATGTGGCCATACACACGCAGATTTATCTTCAGATCTGGCTGCTTGAAACAAAAAAATGGTTATGGATGAGAGCAAATGACAGTTGACCATTTGCTTGGAAATGTTGGAAAACAGACAAACTGTCACTCATCCATAACCATGTTTTTGTTCCAACCAGCCAGATCTGAAGATAACTCTTACTAGTGTATGGGCACCACTTTATTTGTATACATATATTTGCCTGTATGGCTGCTGCTAATACCTGTGTGATGACATCACAATGGCCCTGTGATGACATAACAGTGATTCTATGATGTCACAATGCCTGGTGAGCCAGGACGGAACACTAGGAGTCATTCTGTTGCCTGGTCCCGACTTGTGCAGTCAGAGCTTTTGAACGTGTCTGATTATTCAGCATTTTCAGTTCATATATTGTGTTTGGAGAGGAGCAAGGAGAGAGAGGAGAGAGAGGAGGAAGGAGGAGATAAACGGGAGCAGCCCTGCGCTGCGTCCCGTTCTATAGTGGCAAGGTAAGTGCGCTCTTATTTCTATTCATACTTTTTTGTTTGAGCAATTGGGGTTCTTCATGGATTTCTTAAGGGGCGAGGCTCATCTGAAAGTGGGCGTGTCATAGCATAGAAGGCGGTTATGTCCCAATTTAGTGGGTGTTTCAGGGGGTCTTTGCCCAAACCTGAGGGGTTGTTTATTATTTATATCACTGCCGGTTCCCAATGACCCCCAACATTTTTGGCGTTAAATATGAGCTAAAATGGTTATTCGATTCCAGTGGGTTCGTGTCACACACACACACACACACACACACACACACACACACACACTTTTTATTTTGGTTTAAACCCTTTCTTTTTGTTGGTGGTTAAATAATCACAATTTGCATGTGACAATGGGCACCGATATTATGCCCACATTTCACTGCAAATGAGGTTGCTGATAAATGGGCTTTAAATAATAAAGCCCTTTATTTCCCCCATTACTCCATTATGGTATTGTATTCGCTGATACCTGCATATCTGTGGTCAGTTGTGTAACACATATTTATACTGATCCTACTAGCGGAGCATTGTGATTCCGGATTATAATCGTATGAATATAAAATGAATTGTGACAGGAGATCGGGGACCATATTCACTTTTTGCTTTTCATGGCGCCCAGAGAGGTCGCGTATAGTAGCGTAAAGGGCTTGCTTGGCTGCCTATTTCCGCTGCCTATCAAGCAGGTAAACTCCATCCCGCCAAAGGCACGTCCACCCCGCCACACAAATACCTGCACTATGCTGCAACGCGTACGCTTACACATTCACGCGTAAGCACCCGCATCAAATGATTTTTCCTCTGTTCGTTGTGTTTCCGTCCATTATGACTAGAAGGGATATTTATGTATAGCTTATTTGTTATTTAATATTTCTATTTTATCTTTAATTAAGGTGACGCAGTGAGTCAAACTTGCTACAAGAGGGGAAATGGCCCAATTGCCATCAGAGAGCCAAGCCAAACAAGAACCCCGGGAGAGGCAGATGCCCCCGGCACCGCGGGTAAGACAGGCCCCACCACCTCCCCGTGAGAAAAAGGCACCACCGCCTCCCCGCGAGAGAAAGGCACCACCGCCTCCCCGCGAGAGAAAGGCCCCACCGCCTCCCCGCGAGAGAAAGGCCCCACCGCCTCCCCGCGAGAGACAGGCCCCACCGGCACCGAGGGAGAGACAGGCCCCACCGGCACCGAGGGAGAGACAGGCCCCACCGGCACCAAGGGAGAGACAGGCTCCACCGGCACCAAGGGAGAGACAGGCTCCACCGGCACCAAGGGAGAGACAGGCCCCACCGGCACCAAGGGAGAGACAGGCTTCCTCACCATTGAAGAATTCGCCCCCGTCAATATCCACGGTGTGGCAAGAGCCACCGTCACGATCAACGGAATGGTATACGCCCCCATCACCATATATGGAGAGGCAAGAGCCCCCGTTCCAATCCACGGAGTGGCATGAGAACCCATTCTCAATGGACTGGTATTCAGAGATCCCGGAAACATCCACGGAGTGGCAAGAGTCTCAGGAAGCATCCACGGAGTGGCAAGAGTCCCAGGAAGCATCCACGGTGTGGCAAGAGTCCCAGGAAGCATCCACGGTGTGGCAAGAGTCCCAGGAAACCTACACGGAGCGGCAAGAGACCCAGGAAACATCTATGGAGTGGCCCCCCGTCACCACCCACAGAGTGGTATACGCCCCCGTCACCATTCACGGAGTGGTTTGCACCCCCGCCGCCATCCACGGAGTGGCATGCGCCCCCGTCACCATTTACGGAGTGGCAAGCGTCCCTGTCACTGGAGTGGCATGCACCCCCTACACCATCCAAGGAGTGGTATGCACCCCTGTCACCATCACGGAGTGGCATGCACTCCCAATGTAGAGGCGTCCCACTACATTTCAACTACTGTTAAATATGGAATATTGCACATAACAACCAATCAGACTGTATCTATTATCTCCTATACGATACTAAATAAATGAGTAGTCTAGATAATAGACAAATGATTTATTTAGTATTGTCTAGGAGATACTAGATAGAATCTGATTGGTTGTTATGGGCAACATCCCATCTTCAACAGAATTCCCATCTTATACCCCCATCATGTGTTATTTCCAACAACAATTTGGGTAATAAAATGAGTGGTGAATAATACTGTATCTCTGTGGTTATTTCCTCATTTGGAGCGTCTCCATGCTGGGTGAATGCTTTTTTAAATATGTCTACACACATCTCAGAGGGTTCCTTGGTCTATGAGAAGACCTAGCCATTACCCGATAATTCTGTCTGCACACATCTCAGAGGGCTCCTTGGTCTATGAGAAGGACCTAGCCATTACCCATCATTCTCCTGACTATACACATCTCAGAGGGTTCCTTGGTCTATGAGGAGACATAGCCTTTACCCATGATTCTTCTATCTACATACATCTCTGAGGGTTCCTTGGTTCCTTTCTCCTATCTACAGACATCTCAAAGGGTTTCTTGATCTATGAGGAGACATAGCCATTACCCCATCATTCTCCTGTCTACACACAACTCAGATGGGTTCCTTGGTCTATGAGGAGAGGCAGCCATTACCTCATCATTATTGTGTCTACATACAGGACATCTCAGAGGGTTCCTTGGTCTAGGAGGAGACCCCTTGGTCTAGGAGGAGACCCCATCAATCTCCTGTTTACACACATCTCAGAGGGTTCCTTGCTTTGGTCCTTGCAGTATTTAAAACAGCCATTAAAATCCTGTAATTTCAGTAATGTTACAAATGCCTGGGGAGTTCATACAGTAGGTTGCGGCACATTCAAAATGTTTCAGGAAACAAAATGACCACTTCACTAAGCGCTGCAGTGAGGCCCCTCGTTCACAGTGACTGATATTTTGCATCTTCCTAACAAGTTTGTGCTAAAATAATACACACAATGCAATATTAGCATTGCTGTCTGTCAAAAAGTGTATTAGTAGGTCGACGATAACTAGGTCAACGGTCATTAGGTCAACCACTATTGGTCGACAGTAAAAAGGTCTACATGCACTATGGTTGACATGGACAAAAGTTTGAGACAAGCAAAAGGTTGACATGCCTTTTTAAGATTTTTAGTGCCTAGGTCAACAACAGTCGACATAGACCCTCAATTAGTGTACCAAGTACCCTCGTATGGTGCCTCCCTCGCCATACTTTACCATTACCAATTGTAGGCCACGTGGATAATAAATTATAACAAGTTATTCAAGTGAAAAAGGTTGGAAAGAGATAAAAACAGCCAACCCGCTTCTAACTGCCATGTTACGGCCTGTGTTTCAAAAATGTCAGCTAAGAGCTGATTGGTTGGTACCTTAGCTCTCTCCAATCTTTGATAAATATCCTCCTTACAGACACAGCAGGCTTCTTCCGAACACTTCAAGTCCAGCGCTTATTTGGTGCAGACAAGGAAATGGGTAATTATGTCCTGACAATACAGTGTACAGCATACAAAAAGACTGACAAGCCTTGATGAACAGCACACGTGGCACACTTATCTCTCTCCTTATGTACACACCACTGGAGAGTGGTATAGTCAGATGATTATCGATTTTGGCCACACTTTATTTCATACAAACGGAGAAGAGGAGACGCCCAATCCACATGTGGTAGGGAATATGGATTGTACGCTCCACTGGGGCAGGGACTGATGTGAATGTTCAAATATTCTCTGTAAAGTGCAGTGGAATCTGTGTGCGCTATATAAGAAACTGCTAATAAATAAATTAATAATATAGGGATGTATGGTATTTTCTCCCCACTCAGGCAGGCATCTTCGGTGATGGGTATCCATATAT
>NC_139226.1:58696610-58786610 GCF_055691185.1 Crinia signifera
TACATATGCGGCGGCATCGCGGCGGGGGGGCCGCGAAGGGCGGCGATGTATTTTAATACATCCCGCCCTTAATGTGTAAGGGGCATTATGTGTGCAGCATCATGTGTAAGGGGCATTATGTGTGCAGCATCATGTGTAATGGGTACTATGCAGTGTTCCCTCTAAGCTGTGCCCGTGTGCGCGCACACAACTCGATGAGCGTGCGCACAGACATTACAACAGAGCGCACAAAGCAGCAGAGGTCCCTTTTTGCAGTTGTGGACTCAATTAATGTGTGTTTCACCCATTAACTACATTGTGTGCTGTGTTTTGAATGTTTAAATGTTTAATATCATTTTGAAGTAAAGTTAACACAAATGCTGAACATCATTTTCCAGTTCTACATAAGTGACGCACAAAAATTTCAAGTTCCTTCCAAAGTTGCACAGCCAAAATCTTTTGCAGCACACAGCCTTGTAAAATTAGAGGGAACATTGGACTATGGTGTGTGGCATCATGTAATGGTTACTATGGTGCCATCAAGCAAGAACTCCCTATGAGCACGTAGGTTAACAGCACTTATGTGGCAAATATGTAATGGACATTACGGTATGTAAAGTATGTAATGGGCATCATGATGTGTGGCACAATGTGTAATGGACATTATGGTGTGTGGCCTTTTATGTAATTGGCATTACGGCGTGTGGCTTTATGTGTAATGGTTATTACGGAGTTTGCTAAAATGTGTAATGGGCATTACTGTGTATGGTCTAAAGCAGGGCTGGGCAACACCGGCCCTCCAGATGTTAATGAACTACACATCCCAGGATGCTTTGCATTAGTTTTTCTATGTGGCCATGCTGAAACTGATGCAAGGCATGCTGGGATGTGTAGTTCATCAACATCTGGAGGGCCGGTGTTGCCCAGCCCTGGTCTAAAGTGTAATACCACAACACTTTTTGTGATGCCACACCTCCTTCCCATGAGGCCACGCCCCTTTTTGCCGCACGGCTACGCCACACAAAGGTCCCCCTGCTATTGTGTCTAGATCTGGGACCACCCATTACCATAATTCTAGATTCGCCTATGCATGTAAACATTCACAGTGCAGGGTGGACAAAGGATGTGAACCCTTGGATTTATTAACTAGTTGACCCTCCTTTGGCAGCAATCACCTCAACCAAACCTTTCCTATAGTTGCATATCAGACCTGCACAACCGTCAGGAGGAATTTTGGACCATTCCTCTTTACAAAACTGTTTCAGTTCAGCAATTGTTCTGTCGATGATAGCAATCTGTCCAGGCCCTGAGGCAGCAAAGCAGCCCCAAACCATGATGCCCCCTCCACCATACTTCACAGCTGGGATGAGGTTTTAATGTTGCTGTGCTGTGCCTTTTTTTTTCTCCACACACTGGTCCTTATTCAGATCTGATCGCAGTACAAATTTGTTCTCAAAAATGGGCAAAACCATGTGCACTGCAGATGGGGCAGATGTAACATGTGCAGAAAGAGTTACATTTGGGTGGGGTGTGTTGAAACTGAAATCTAAATTGCAGTGTAATAATAATGCAGCCAGTATTTACCCTGCACAGAAACAAAATAACACACAAATCTAACTCTCTCTATACATGTTACATCTGCCCCACCTGCAGTGCACATGAGTTTTGCCCATTTTAAGAACAAATTTGTACTGCAATCAGATAGTGTTATAGTATAGCCATAGTGTTGTGTGTTCCCTCCAAACAACTCAACTTTGGTTTAATCTGTCCACAGAATATGTTGCCAGTAGTGCTGTGGAACATCCACATGCTCTTTTGCAAACTTCAAACGTGCAGCAATGTTTATTTTGTGGACAGCAGTGGCATCCTCAGTGGTGTCCTCCCATGAACTCCATTCTTGTCTAGTGTCTTATGTATTGTAGATTTGTCAACAGAGATGTTAGCATGTGCCAGAGATTTCTGTAAGTCGTTAGCTCAGGGTTGCCTACCTGTCCTTCAGGGATGGCAATCATACAGTGCCAGGGAAGCCCAGGGACAGAGCGTTTTCTCCCGGAAGGAGAGGGTCAGGTAGGCAACCCTGCTTTAGCTGATACTCTTCACCTAATTGAACATTCTGCGCTGTGCTCTTACAGTCATCTTTACAGGGCGGCCACACCTAGGGAGAGTAGCAACAGTACTGAACTTTCTCAATTCATAGACAGTTTGTCTTACTGTGGACTGATGAACATCAAGGCTTTTTGAGATCTTTTTATAACCCTTTCCATCTTTATGCAAGTCAACAATTCTTTTTTTTTTTCTTTTTTTAATTCATTTTAAAAAGATCATACAATACATATCCATATAACATACACAAACATTTTATACATACTGACATAAACATTTATATACATTGACATACTGACATACAAACATAATCGTCCAGTGCTGTTTTTATTTAATACATACTTTCCTGTCTCAAATTCCCTGAGGATATATATATTGGGGCAGTACGGATGGTGTAATGGTTAGCATTACTGCCTCACAGCACTGAGGTCATGGGTTCAATACCCACCATGGCCCTTACTGTGCGGAGTGTGTATATTCTCCCCGTACTTGCGTGGGTTTCCTCCGGGTACTCCAGTTTCCTCCCACAATCCAAAACCCTAGAATGTCTGTGTGTGCGTGTACATGTGGTAGGGAATATAGATTGTAAGCTCCACTGGGGCAGGGACTGATGTGAATGGTCAATTATACTCTGTAAAGCGCTACGGAATCTGTGTGCGCTATATAAGAAACTGCTAATAAATATATTTATTTATTTATTCTTTTTTTTTTTTTATAAGTGCATCTCTTAAAGTGTATATATTTCTTGTGTAAAGCCGTGTAATCTACCAATGCTCTCCAGCCTTCAATGTCTGGGGCTGTCTTAGCCATCCATGTTCTGGCTATCATAACTTTCGCCAGTGCACATATATTAGTAACTAGGTGATTCATCGCACCCTACGGGCGCTCTTCACACCGTCGTAAGGGGCTGCGCCCCCTTATTTGTGAACATTTGTATATGAGAAAGATGGTTAGAATTGTATGAAAGATGCCTGTATTGCAACTTCAGTTGGTGAAATGTGTTAAATAGAGAGCATATGATGTGGAAGGGGGTGTGTATTGTTTTGTTTAATTAAAAAGCGGTTACAGAGTAAGATGTACATTGATAGTGTGGATGGTACAGTGACATTTGTGGGGGGGGGCTGTGTGTGCATGTTGTTTAGGTGTGTGTGTGTGTGTGCAATAGTATAGTAGGGTGTTTCTGAGTCAGCGGCTCCCCACTGGCGGAGGTCACGACACAGGAAAACAGGAGGCTGGGTAGTGATAGGGGTGTGTGGGAATAAGGGGGACTAAAGAGGAGGGTGGGAGAAACTGTGCTGCTTCTGCCAGTGGGTAAGGGTCCAGCGTGGCAGCACAGGAGTACAGGATGGTGGCCCTTAGTCAGTGTCTCCTCCTACTGGGTGGGAGTTCGGGTGCATGAGAGCAGGAGGCTGGGCTATGAGGCATGATAGGGGCATGTGGGCAAAACAGCGTCAGCGACTCCCCAGTGGTGGAAGTTACGGTTCAGGAGAGCAGGAAGCTGGGTAGTGATAGGGGTGTGTGAGTATACGGGGGACTAAAGAGGGGCTTAGGGGTGCCGTGAATTGCGGGAGGGGCGCGGGGGGTGCCGTGAATCAAGGGAGGGAGGGGGCGCAGGTGTCTGCGAATCGCGGGAGAGGGCGGGGGTCCGCAAAGCGTGGGAGGGGGCGTGAATTGCGCGAGGGGGGTTGCGAATCATGTAAGGGGGGGTGCGCGGGGGGTCCGTGAATTGCGGGAGGGGGGGGGGCACGGGGCGCGATGAATCACCTAGTTGGTTATATATTCTTGTAGAAGGATGGTAGGATGTTGCTGTCATTCAGAATGCATTTACATAAACAGTAATAGTAGCAGTAAAAGGTCTGACTTAAAACATCTACAGTAAAACAGAACAGGTGTTATATATTATACAAAGAATTGGTTGATGATGTGTAGGTTGACGTGCACATAGTTCATAGTTGTCACTGGAAAAAAATTGTTACAAGAAAAAATCAACACAGAAAGTTCAACACATGTAAATGTTGACATAAGTGTGGCACTTCATCGGTGTCCATGTCGACACATGAGAATGAATATGAAAACATTCAAAAAAAGAAAAATAAATTTTCAAAAACTCATGTCAACCTTTTTCATTGTCGACCATAGCCGTGCCAGTGTTTTGCATGTGCCATTTAATCCTGGGGTTGCCGTGAATCACGCGCGGGGGTGGGGGAGGGAGGAGGTGAGGGGTGTCCGCGAATCACGGAAGGAGGGGTCGTGGGTGGATGCCGTGAATTGCGGGAGGATGGGTCGCGAGGGGGGGGGTGTGGGTGCCGCGAATCGTGGGATGGGGGGCGCGGGGGTTGCAGTGAATCGCGGGAGGGTGGGTCGCGGGGGCGGGAGGTTGCCGCAATGACAGGAGGGGGGGTCAGGGGTGGGGAATCGCGGTAGGGGGGTCGTGGGGGGCTCCGTGAACCACGGTAGGGGGGTCGTGGGGGGCACCGTGAACCGCGGGAGGGGGGCCCGGGGGTTGGCGCGAATTGCAGGAGGGGGGGTGTCACGGGGTGGGGTCGCGAATTGCGGGAGTCACCGGGGGTGCCGCGAATTGCGGGGGGTGTGCTGCAAATCGCGGGAGGGGGGTCGCGGGGGGTGCCGCGAATCGCCACAAGAAAAAAATCATCACAGAAAGGTCAACACATGTAAATGTTGACATAAGTGTGGCACTTCATTGTTGTCCATGTCGACACATGAGAATGAATATGAAAACATTGAAAAAGTTAAAAATAAATCTTGTCAACCTTTTTCATTGTCGACCATAGCCATGTCAGTGTTTTGCATGTGCCATTTAATCGTGGGGATGCCGTGAATGGAGGGTGGGGGGGGGAGGGAGGGAGGTGCATACCCAATATGACCCTCTCCAGGAGGGACACATTGCTCTGTTTCTGGACTTTCTTCTTAATTTATGGATTACCATCACCTGTGCTTAAACACCTTTCTTATCAATTACCCTGTTTAAAATGACAGGTGATGACAATCATAAATTAAGATGGAAGTCCACAAACATAGCATTCTGTCCCTCCTGGAGAGGGTCATGTTGGGAGGTATGGAGGTGTGGGGCGCTCACCTGGTGTGTCTGGTGTGTAGCTGTGTCTTTGCTGTGTAACATGGAGAGGCAGAGGATGTCTGGCACTGTCTGTGGGCTCACTGGGCTGGTTCTCTGTCATGTGAGTCAGTCATGTGAGTCAGAGGCTCCACCCAGGGTTATATCTCCAGACACACTTTGAGTGACAGATGTAGCCAAATATATAAGAGATGAATACCTTGTCGTCTTTATTTATTAACCCATCATTGATTATATTTAATAGGCAACATTTTGGTGTAAGGGTAGTATCATTTATCCCCAGGTTTGTTAATGTCAATTTTACTTTATCCCAGAATCCTTGTACTACTTGACACTCCCAGATTAGGTGATAGAATGTACCGGGTGCGTTGTTGCATTTAGGACATCTGTCTGATGTCTTCCCCCCGAACTTCACCAGTTTTCCCATGGTTATGTATGATCTGTGCAGTATATACAATTGTATCTGTTGTATTCTGATGGAATTTGTACCTTTGTATACCGATGCAACTGCCCTCTCCCATTCCTCTACATCTATATGCCCCATATCGTCTTCCCATTTTTCTTTTAATTTGTTCAAACCCTCCTCATTTTTCACCCGCAAAAGATGATTATAAACTTTTGATACCTTTTTGGCTTTATTGCCTTCTATCAGCATCTTTTTAACTGGTGATATCCCAAATTCTGAGGAATTCCCCTTGAATTGCGTGTGCATTGCTCTTCTTAACTGTATATACCTAAAAAGATATGACGGGGGTAGGGAATATTCCTCCTGCATTTGACTAAAAGATTTTAATTTCTTATCTATATATAGCTGACTCAATAGCATGATTCCATATGAGCCCCATATCTTTGCTACTTGTAAGTCTTTCAACTCTTTTCGATTTTTAAGTTCGCATAATGGTTGGTCCACCTCTATTGCTTGAAATTTCATAATTTTGTTAGCTTCTTTCCATATTTTAATTGCTTGTGTAACCAACGGGAGGTCTTGTTTACATATTTGACCCTTTATTAATCTTTGCAGAGGTATGTCAACCCCCCGTCATTTCCTTTATCCCCTCGTTATCTACTGCACCGTTCATCCAACCCACCAAAGTTACTATTTGCCCAGAGGTGTAATACAATTTAAGATCTGGCAAAGCCATTCCTCCATCCTCCCTCCTTCTCATTAATGTCTGTAACTTGATTTTGGGTCGTGTATTATTCCAGATAAAAGAGGAGAACATACTATTTATTTTCCTAAAAAATGAGTCCGGTATATAGCATGGTGATTGTTGCAACACGTATAAGAATTTCGGTAGCACTATCATTTTTAAAAGATTTACTCTGCCTATGGTGGTTAGCGGTAGTCTACCCCATTGTTTTATTTTGGTACTCAAATATGTTATTAATGGGTCTAGGTTCAACTTAATGTATTCTTCAGAATCTTGAGGGATCCATATACCCAAATATTTGAAATTTTCAACGGATTTGAGAGGTATATCTACGGGGAGGCCTACCAAGTTTCCAGGCTGGACTGAGAGAATACTTGACTTTCCCCAGTTCACCCTGAATCCAGAGTAGTTACCGAATTCCTCTATTACTCTCAGAACCGCTGGAACAGATTTCTTGCCGTCAGCCAGAAATATTAGGAGGTCGTCGGCATATAATGCCACCACATCCGACCTTCCACCAAGTCTGAATCCATCTATTTCTGGGTGATTGCGCAATAAACAGGCCAGCGGTTCGATCACTAAGGCGAAGAGACTGGGGGATAGGGGACATCCCTGCCTTTGGTGCTAAGTATAATAATTGCACCCATTTAATAAATGTGGGGCCTAGTCCAAATGATCCCATTACTGCCCAGAGGTAATGCCACTCGACGGCGTCAAACGCTTTCACCGCTTCAAGCGACATTACCACTGGGCATGGGTCTCCTCCTCGGGGTATCTGAAGATGCGAGTACAATTTACACAGATTTAGTAAGGTAGACTTTCCCGGCATAAAGCCGGTCTGGTCCTCATGCACTATCTCTGCAATATACCTATTAAGTCTGGTTGCTAATACATTTGCCAAGATCTTAGCTTTGGTAGCTATCAAAGATATCGGTCGATAGGAGTCTAACAGTATAGGGGTTTTTTCGGCCTTCAACAGAACTACAATTTTTGCTTCCAGCATGGATTTAGGGAGGCTATTACTTTGAAAGCTTGAGTTAAAGGTTTCTAGCAACATCGGTGCTAATACATCCAAGTATTTTTTATATATTTCACCTGGTATACCGTCGAGCCCTGGAGATTTTCCATTTGGGAGCGATCTTATGGCTTCTTTTATTTCCTGTAACATTATTGGGGCATCTAAATTTTCTTTGCTTTTACTCAATAAAGCGGGGAGTTTTATGTTATTTAAAAAAGTTTCTATTTCTAAATGATTATAACTTAACCTAGACTCGTATATTTTAGAGAAATAGTCTCTAAAGACCTCCGCAATACCGGAGTCCGCAGAGACCATTTTTCCCGTTGTATCCTGTATTTTTATAATGATATTAGGGGGGTTTTCGGCTTGCGCGATATATGCCAGGAAATTTCCTGACCTATCTGAGCTTGCGTAGGTAGTGTAAGAGTTATACCGTAATATCCTGAAATTTTCTTCTTTTACACACTCTATCCACTCCCTCTGTGCTATTAACCATTCTTTTTTTTATCTTCTGTGTTATTTATTAGATATAATTTTTCCAACTCCTTACACTTTTTTTCCAATTCTGTTACTTTACTTCTACTTTTCTTTTTTATGTTACTATCCTCTTTTTTCAATATTCCTCTCAGGAATGCTTTGAAGGCGTCCCAGACTATGTTTGTAGGTGCCGAACCCATATTTGTTGACCAGAATTCCTCCCATTTTTTTCTCAACCCCTCTCCATCCCCCATTCTTTACCACCACCTAGGATCAAATTTCCAAAAGGAGCCCTTATTACCTCTGTCATTCTTTAGTTCTAGTACTACTGGTGAGTGATCAGAGATCCCTCTAGTTTTGTACTCTACATTAATAACTCTTGGCATCAATCTATTGGATATTAACATTAAATCAATCCTAGAGAATGACTGGTATGAGGCCGAGAAGCATGAGAATTGTTTATCTGTTTGATTTTTTTTCTCTCCATGCATCCACCCACCTCATATTATGTACAAAGGAATCAAATCCACCATTCCCTCTTTTCATTCCGGCCGGTGATCTGCTCCACCTATCCAATTGGATATTCAGAATATTATTGAAATCCCGGTGCAGATCACCGGCAGGTCCGGCATGCCAGATATGAACTCCGCCGCCTCTATCAAGACATCGAATGAGAAGGGGGGTGGTATATATATTACCAACAAAAACATCTGTATTGACTGTATTACACATTCCATAAATATAAATCGACCAAGGTTGTCAATTTTTACCTTATTTGTGACAAAAGAAAGAGACTTTTTGATCAAGATAGATACTCCCCTTGAACCGCTGGTAAACAGGGAATGGAATGTCTGGCCTACCCATGGTTTTTTTTAAAGATTTTAACTTATTACCCACCAGGTGGTTTTCAACCAGACACATGATGTCCACGTTATATTGTTTCACTTGATTCATGATCAATGATCTATTTTGTCATTTATACCTCTTACATTCCATAGCATTATTTTCACCATTCTGGGTGTCTTTCTGTCATTTCCAACCTTCTAGGATTTTTACTCAGCACTGGACATAAACATACATACAACATATAACAATGAATCCCCCCCTTCCCTCCCTCCCACCAACCCCCCTCCCTGTATACCAACATTCCCTGTGGCATACTTATCTCCCTTCCCTTTCCCCTTATTCTACCCTTTTAGGGGGCTATGTGGTAAGCTCCCTGGAATTAAATTATCTTAATCTTTTATCTCGCTGCCTGCAAGTTGATACACGCCTGGAGCCCATTTATCTATCCATCTTGCTGCTTCTTTTGGGTCAGAGAAGAATATTGTTTCCTCCCCCGCCACTACCCTCAACTTGGCTGGATACATCATGGAATACTTTAGTCCTTTTTCACGCAGCCTTCGCTTTATTTCCAGGTATTTAGCTCTCTCTTTTTGTACCTCGATGGCAAAGTCCTGAAATATTGATATTTTTACACCGTTGTATTCAATTGGACTTTTTAATCGGGATAGTCGAATCAGTGTGTCCCGATCCTGAGAATGCAACATTTTATTTATCATTGTTCGAGGGAGAGCTCCTGGGGGCAACGGTCTAATGAGTACTCTGTGAGCCCTTTCAATGGAGAAGAATCTAGAGAAGGATTCGCTTCCAAACTTTTCTTTGACCCAATTCTCCATAAATTTTATAGAATCAGCCCCTTCTTCTCGCTCTGGTAATCCTACCAGTCTTACATTGTTCCTACGACTCCTCACCTCCATGTCTGAGATTTTATTTTTCATATCTCGCATTTGATTGGACAGGACTTCCACTTTTGTAACCAGAAGATTATTACTGTCCTCCAATTTTGAGACACGATTTTCTGCCTCCTTAATTCGATCTTTCACAATTCTAATGTCCTGTCTCATAACTGTGACATCTGCTTGTATATCAGTGATTTTTTCCGTTAATCTCTGTTCACTGCCTTTTATGGCCTCTAGAAGTTGCTGTAGTGTAATATCTGGTATATCTTGAGAGTCACTGCTTTTAGTCGGTGTTGACATGGGGGTGGTCGACGGGGTCTGTGCCCTGGTGGTTGTTTGTGAACGGGCATATTTTTGTGTCGGGCTGCTGCGGTTGCATTGCCTGTTTTCCCCATCTCTGTTCACAGGTATTGATCTCAAGTCGACCACTAGGAGCGCTTTTTAGCCCGCTATGTCGAGAGGTCTGCCGCACAATATCTGGATCAATCTGTCCACAGGCGTGAGTATCAACCAATTGCCAAGAGCACTTTTAACCTGCTGTAGTGAATGTGGACTTTAACAATGTTTGCCGCGCAGTGGCGGATCGATCTGTCCACAGGTATAGATATCAGATCAGTGACCGAGGGCACTTTTAACCCACTATGGAGAGGGGGGTAATTGTAACAATCTCTGTTACAAGATAGCTAAATCGATCTGCTCACGGCTCTGGATATCCACTCTGTAGCCTATGGTGCTTTCAACCCACTATAGATATAGAGGCAATTATAGCAATGTCTGCCACACAGTGGCTAAATCACTCTGTCCACAGATGTCGAGCAACTGACAAGAAGGCACTTTTAACCTTCTATGGAGAGGGAGACTTTTGTCACAATATCTGCCATATAGTGGCTAGGTCAGTTAAGGATGGAGGCAGTTGAAGCAATGTCTGCCACGCAGTAATAAGAAAAAGAATGGAACTTTTAAATATTGAGGCGCAGGGAGTATTCCCTGCGCCTCAATATTTAAAAGTTCCATTCTTTTTCGTATTTCTGTATGATCATAAGGTGTTGGTGACATCTTGGGAACTGTAATATCAGGGCTGCATTGCGCCACATAACAATCCTGTTAACTTTTTTCATTTGTCTGCCATGCAGTGGCCGAGTTAATCTGACCACAAATATAAGTAATGGGTCAAATGGCAAGAAGGCACTTTTGGCCTGCTACAAAGATAGAGACTTTCATCACAGTGTCTGCCGTGTAATAGCTGAGGGAGGGAGGCAATTGTAACAATGTCTGCCACACAGTGGCTGAGTCACTTCATCCACAGATATATATAACAGGCCACTGGCAAAAAAGGCACTTTTAGCCTACTGTGAAGAGGGAGGCACTTGTTGCAATATCTACCATGCAATAGCTGAGTTGATTGATGTATACTGCACAGTCACAATAGGATATTAAAGGTTTTTACCTTCTTCCAGCCAATGCTTTATTCGTCTCTTGCCTCAACCTCCCACTTGTCTGCCGGAGAATAGCGTTGCTCCCTCCTCAGACCAAAAGCATGGCAGCTCTATAGATGTCACTCAGCGAATCCCGGCTGGGACTTGCACGCCGCCGCCACTCCGCACCGGCCACCTCTCACAGGGCTGTCGCTGGGGGCGTCCAGTCGCTCTCCTAGTTGCTCTCCTTCACCATCAATCACTGTTGTGAGGGAGTGATTGATGGCTTCTCGCGGCAGTCACCGCCGGCTGCTGCCTGTCTGCAGCGTCTCTCAGGACCCGCCGCGGCACCGCTGTGCGCCTCACTCTCCTGTCGGCTCACGTTGACGTCTCCTGCAACTCGCCCGACTCCACGCTCCACGTGCCTCCGGTCTGTCCCCGAGCACCAGTACCGGAGGGGGGCAAAGCACTGAAGAGAGGTGAGGTAGCGAGGGGCTCCAAAAGGCAAAACTCAGCAGAAAATATCCAGGTCAGCTCCCGGCATTTAGGTTTTTTTTTCTTCAAGGCAGCAGCTTAATAGCGTCAGGATATCTTCCAGGGTGCTCTCCTACCACACCACCTTACTCCGGCGCTGCCGTGGCCACGCCCCCTATCGCAAGTCAACAATTCTTAATCGTAGGTCTTCTGAAAGCTCTTATGGGCGAGGCATGGTTCACAACAGGCAATGCTTGTTAAGAATAGCAAACTCAAAACTGGTGTGTGTTTTTATAGGGAAGGGCAGCTTAAACTAACACCTCCAACCTCATCGTATTGATTGGACTCTAGGTTGGCTGATTCCAAGTAGCTCTTGGAGAAGTTATTAGCCTACGGGTTCACATACATTGCCCACCCTGCACTGTGAATGTTTACATGGTGTGTTCAATAGAAACATGAGAAAATATAATTTTTTATATGATATTAGGGTACTTGTTACCCCAAAAATTGCGTTGATCGCATCGCATGCAACCAAATCGCATACATTGGAATCAATGTAAAATGGTCCCTGAGACCCGATTTTACATTGCCCCCAATGTTAAATGCCCTCCAGACCCCAATTTTCATTGTTTCCCAACCATGATGGGTCAAATGCCCCCCCATTGTTAACGCCACCCCACGATGAACGCCATCCCGAAGCGTGGCGAGCGCAGCGAGCCAGCGAGGGGCGGCGGTACGCGTCCTCCGACTTTTACATACCCCCACTATCCACGTCGGCGTGGAGTTGGTTTTATATAGTGTGGCGAGCGCAGCGAGCCACCGAGTCCGAAGCGTGGCGAGGGGACGCGCATCACTACACAGATATTACGCGTCCGCTCGCCACGCTTCGGGCTCGGTGGCTCGCTGCGCTCGCCACACTATATAATATCAACTCCATGGTATGAAAAGGTCGGAGGACGCGTACCACCGCCCCTCGGGGGCTCGCTGCGCTCGCCATGCTTCGGGTTGGCGTTCATCGTGGGGTGGCATTAACAATGGGGGGCATTTGTCATGTAAAATACCCATAAGGGTGGGTATACAATGAAAAATCGGGTCCATTGGCCCATTTAACATTGTTCCCTATGTAAAATCGGGTCCATCGCATCGGTCGCATCGATGGACGCGATTTTTTCACTGTTGGGGAAAAGGCTAAAAATAGCCCTAAAATTGCGTCGGACGCGTCCATCGCATACCTTAAGTTAAGGTATGCGATCACCTACGAAGGGCGCCGTGCTAGGAAACAAGTACCGATATTAGTTAAGCAGACTGTGTTGTCTATTGTTGTGACTTAGATAGAAACATAACTTGTTTGACGACAGATAAGAACCACTTGGCCCATCTGCCCCTTTCTTAAACATGTTACCTCAAACCATAATTGATCCTTCACTCAAACCATTTTTGATCCTTAGATGAAGATCAGAACACATTTCTAACCAATTTATGCAGAAATCAATTTATGCAGAACCAAAGGGTTCACATACTTTTTTTTTCTTGCAACTGCATTTGCCGCGCAACATAAATGAACAACTTCACCTAGATATATACTAACAATTGCATTTCTAAAAAGAGTAGAAGGAAGCCATGGCAGTATAGGAATATAGGCCCTTATTCAGACCTGTTAGCAAGGCTGCAATTTGTGCAGATGGACAAAACCATGCTGCACTGCAGGTGGGGCATTTTACTGGTAGCAACCTGCCTGCAAGCCTAGCTGTGGATAGCATTACACAGATTTCACAGGCCATCCTGCAAATAGTCTGGACCCACCTGTGCCTTCCCAACCCCGTGTTTATCTTCAATCCAAATCTGCGTTGATGGCCCTTTGACTGCGGTCACATTTTCCATAATACAACTGCTTCAGGGCTCTTGCGATGTGTGACACCCCTTAGCAGCCCGCACACCATAGCGATGCCACTGCTATATGTAACACTAAAGGATTATCTTTAGGATGTGGTAGAATGGGAGATTTGCAGCCGAAGTGTGCCACTTGCAAATCTGCAGCAACTACATGATGCTATCAAGACAGCATAGATCTGGATCTCCAGGATTTCCTTGAACCTGTGCCATGAGGAATTCAGGTTGTTAGTAGAGGGTGCTTCTGACTTGATCGCAGCTGTGAAAATTCAGATGCCCGTGCAAACGTGCACTGTCTTTGCATGCGTGCAAATAGCCCCAACTGTACAACCACATAGCAGGTCAGCGAAAAGAAAA
This sequence comes from Crinia signifera, assembly GCF_055691185.1. NCBI lineage: Eukaryota > Metazoa > Chordata > Amphibia > Anura > Myobatrachidae > Crinia > Crinia signifera. Next base: position 58,710,311 of record NC_139226.1, read on the forward strand.
GATGAAGATGTCTTCTCTTGGTCCGCCGTAGTTCAGGTAATCTTCAAGCTGCCAGCGCTCCCCACAATAGAATCATTTTGAGAAGAGGCGCAGAATATGAAATATCTCTGCATCTCTCCTCATTGCGATGCGGAGAGTGTGCGGGGAGCGCCGACAGCTTGAAGATTACCTGGACTACAACGGACCAAGAGAAGACATCTTCACCACAGGACCAGGTGAGTAGGATTTCCTTCCACAGCTCCACCATGGATTACTTCGGACCTGGACACCACCATGGACCTGGAGGATGACACGGACCACCGACATGGACCTGGAGGACGGCACAGGACACCGGACACCAGGACAGAGGGCTACCTACGGGCTCAAGATAGGTAAGTATCAGTATGTGTGTAATGGATGTATTAAAGTTTTATTTTCATTGTGTCAGTGTGTATTTATTTTACTATTTTTATTACTGTTGAGCTACAAGTGCCAGCAGGCCCTTTAATACCCCGCAGGCTGGGACTTGTGGTTCTCCAAGTCCCAGCTTGCGGGGGAGGCCTGCTGGGACTCATAGTTCCACAGTTTTAAACAATAGTTTTTCATCTATTTTTTTAACACTGAAATCAGCCCGGTGACCACAGCCCAGGGTCACCGGGGACAGCACCAGGCTTCAGCCTGGTCAGGTAAGTCCTGGAGGGGGACCCCTTTATTGATGGGTCCCCACTCCCCCAGGGCCCCTGGCCAGGCTGACTGGTCGGTAGGGTTAATGTTTTGGCAGCGGGACCTTATATAATAAGTGTCCCCCGGCTGTGACATTACCCTGCTGGCTGGTTTGGCCTGGGGCTGGTTCTTAAAATACGGGGGACCCCTAGTCATTTTGTCCCCCATATTTTGGGAACCAGCCCCGGACCTGGAGCCTGGGGCTGGTTGTTAAAAATCGGGGAACCCCTATTTGTCAGGTTCCCTGATTTTTAATTACCGGCCCCGGCTCTTTCAGCCTGGTGCTGGTTACAGCTGTGGGGGGGACCCCACGCCGATTTTTTTAAAATATTTATTTATGTTTCTATTTTTTTACACTAAAGCCTGCACGGATCTGACTGATCCGTGCAGGCTTAAAGCAAATACGACAGGACAATCAAGGTGTATTTTCCTGTCGTATTTTCGTGCCTGTTTTACACCAATTAGCAGCCGTATTATCAATACGGCTGCTTAGTAAATCAGGAACCACCATTCTTTTGAATACAAATACGAATGTCCCATCTTTAGGAATGCGAATTGCTGTATTTTTGGGATAGTAAATCCCGAAAATACAAATGTGTAAAAAATAGGTGTATTTCTGCCTACGAATACACCTATTTTTTACGAATTCATATTAGTAAATTTCCCCCAAAGTATCAGTTATATCCACGCAACCATCATTTACTCTTCTATTGTATTATGAGAAGAAATAAAAGGCACATGAGGACCCAGCACGCGCATTTTTAACTTGCACTTTATTCACTTGTTTGTGTATACGTTCAATGTTGTTTGTCATACTTCGTAGCTTTTAATACAATTTAATTAAAGGTATATTTTATAAGAAGAATCAAATGTTTCTATAACCAAGCGGAGGGCACTAATTATAGTCCCAGCTGCCGTTTATAAGGGATACTCAACCCTTAGAATAAACAAACAATTAGTCAAAAAAAGGTAAAAGGCGCTTTATGGACTATAACTCAAGTATCAAGTTTATATAGTTTTTTATTTATTTTTTAATTTTTTAAAACAGAATAAATTTAATACACATTACCACCGGCCGGTAGAAAAAATATATCACAAACTGTGTACACAGAATTTCTTAAAAAACATTAATTCTTTAAAAATTCTAGACCTTTTCAACTTCTAATGTGGCCCAGGGAAGGTGAAAGGTTGGACACCCCTGTTCTAGACCTTTAACCCCTTCCCGCCGCAGCATGTTTTTGCCTTCCTGACAGAGGTCTTTTTTTCAAATCTGACATGTATCACTTAAGTGGGGATAACTTTTTTTTGCTTTTACTTATCCCAGTGATTTTGAGATTGTTTTCCCGTGACACATTGTACTTTAAATTAGTGGTAAATTTTGGTCGATACAATTTTTTTTTTTTGTGAAAAATACCAAAATGTCGTAAAAAAATGGAACATTTTGCTATTTGCAAAATGTTACATTTTCTGCTTGTGAGACAAATAATCATACCACTCAAAATAGTTAATAACTAACAAAGACCATATCTATACTTTATTAAAAAATCATTATTTTAACCTCCTTTAATTTTTTTGGACACTAGGGGGCAGCAGCGTCTAAATTTTACACTACACGCAGTTTAACGCTGGTTTTGGCTGTTCACTTTTGGACAGCCAATCGCAGCGATCGCCCAAGACGGGGGCAACCCTGCCCCCCCTGGGCAATGAGGGAGGATGTCTGCTGTCAGGGACAGCAGACATCGTCCCTCTGTCACCGCGTCTGTAGACGCGGTGGCACTTTTAAGTCATGACGTATATATACGTCATGTGTGGGGAAGTACATCCCGGCCATGACGTATATATACGTCAAATGTCGGGAAGGGGTTAAACTGTAACCTGCATGGTTAGAATATATTGTCTAATGAGCCCATTGTAGTCACCCAGCTGGGCTTTCAGAGGCTTGTTATTCCTAGGTGAGGCTGTGAGTAATATACTCAATACTCTAATACAGTGTCCTGATAGTTGGGGAAAAAAGCTCTCAGATTCACCCAATCAAGCAGTTATTTCAATTAGTAAGCAAGTTAGTCAGTCACACCTTTTAGTTTGGTTAGACACAACCAGGCGATTTGTAATAAGACTGCGGTAGCTCACTCATTCAGCCAGAATTGCACAGATCATAACTTGCTCAATACTTAGGCTCCCTTGGATGCAGGCAGAAGGATGCGTATTTGTAATCCACTGGGGGTGAGATATGGCTGATGAAGCCGCTGACGTAGAGAAGGCGGAGAAACGTGTCATCACTATCACCGTCATTGCCCACCACTAGAGCCGGGGAGACCAATGCCGGAGCAGGGAGTCCTTGAGAGGGCTGCGCAATCGGGAAGACCAGCAGCCGGGGACCCGCTCCAGGCCAGCCATATCTCACCCCCAGTGGATTACAAATACGCATCCTTCTGCCTGCATCCAAGGGAGCCTAAGTATTGAGCAAGTTATGATCTGTGCAATTCTGGCTGAATGAGTGAGCTACCGCAGTCTTATTACAAATCGCCTGGTTGTGTCTAACCAAACTAAAAGGTGTGACTGACTAACTTGCTTACTAATTGAAATAACTGCTTGATTGGGTGAATCTGAGAGCTTTTTTCCCCAACTATCAGGACACTGTATAAGAGTATTGAGTATATTACTCACAGCCTCACCTAGGAATAACAAGCCTCTGAAAGCCCAGCTGGGTGCAGCGGTGTAGCTAGGTGTCACGGTGCCCGGAGCATGGGCATGCTTTGCGCCCTCCCAATTTGTAGCAGGACAACACCTCCCCCTGTATTATTATAATAATAATAATACCCCACAGGCTGCTCCCCCTGTATAACAATAATACCCCACAGGCTGCTCCTCCTGTATAGTCTTAACTGATTGCTGGATGCCAGACACCGTCCAGTGGCAAACGCAGGATTTTAAAAGGAAGGTTTCCAAAATACCATCTCTTCATACATTTTCACCCAAGTCACTATAGATGAGCGGCACCATCTGTGACTTGCTAAAACATATCTCCATTTTTTTACATTATCCGTAGTTTATAAACAGCAGCAGAGCTTTATTGCTGACCTCACAGGTACATGTAGGATGGGATTAATCCTTAACTGTAAAAGAGAACATTGTTCCAGGTGCATGTAGAGTTAACACAAGCTGGGTCCTCAGGACCCCACACAGTTCACGTTTTCCAGGTCACCTGGCAGGTGCACAGGTGCATTCATTATGTACTGACACATTTTAAAAGATCTACAGGTGGACCTAATTATTTCACTCGGGATTCTGTGAGACCTGCAAAACATACACTATGTGGGGTCCTGAGGACCGAGTTTGAGAACTTGTGCACTAGAGACTGATGAATTAATTTCTCAAACTATACCCCAGAATAACCTGTGATCACCCTTTACTTTATTTAAGCAGTATGGTTACCTTCAAAACTATTTAAGTCAGGGGTGGATCCAGAAGTAAATCACAGGGGGACACTTTGATAGGGGTGAGGGGTTAGCGGTCACAGGAATATTTTTGTGTATCGCAGGTACGTACGCTCCAATGAGAAGGGCATGGCATTGATACAATGTGGGGAAAGTACTGCCAAGGATATGCCCACCTGGGTTTGTCATAGGTACAAGGGATACACACAAATAGGATAAGTGACAGCTCACACAATCCATTCCACCCATAAGTTACCAGGAATGCTGCTGCTGCCAGATAGATCTCCGCTCACAGGTCACGCTAAAAGTAAGGGACAGTCTGCAAACTACTTCCCACTATACAAGTGTAGTCAGCAGTGTTTGAATGCACTTGAAAAGTGGCAAACGTTTTGCAGACTATTCCTTACTCCTATGTGAGCTTATTGTAGGGGCCTGACTGTCGGACTCGTTCAGACTATCTTGAGAACGAAGGAAGCTGCCGCTTTGCATTAATAAAAATAATAATGAAACTGGTGTAAAAGTTTAATTGAAAACTTTGTAACACACACACACTTCTCCCAGTGGGACATTACTTTTTGTTAGCCCACTGGCCCCCAAGTAAGACAAACGATGCAGTTAGAATTATTGTAGCCCACAAACACCTGATTACAATAAACTTCTGAGGCTACCAGGAGTCAGGGCTGTCTGTCCCCTTGTCTGCCCGACCAGCACAATATAACTTCCCCTACATGAGACACTCACACCTGCTCTACTGTTATTACTCACTGTCCCCAGCCAGAAAGAAGCAGAGATAGGTGAACTGCAGAGGAGAGGGAGAACTTAGAGGAGCTGCACAATGTGCACTAACGCTGCAGGCCCCCCCCCCCCCCTCCCCAACTGCCCCCCCCCCCCCCCCCCCCTCCCCAACTGGCAGACAGTGGCTGACCAGTCTCTCACGGAGAGGGAGATGCTGCTGTCAGCCAGCAGCAGAACAGTATGAGGCAGGCCTTCATAAAAAAAAAAAACAGTGTTCATTACCTCAGCAGATGTATCGGCGGGCAGGGGGGTTTCTATGTATTCAGAAACCCCCTTGTGTGCAGTGTGCACGTGTGAACGAGGCGGGCTGCACTGTGAAGAAGTAGGTAGATAGAACTTAGTTACAGCAGGCAGCAGCCGACTTCTAAGTTCCTGCTACCCCTCCCACTGTACCGGCCTCCTGCACTAGACATGGCCTCAGTGCAGGAGGCCGGCGGCCATTTTGCTGGAGACTGACAACTAACTGAGAAGACAGCGGGTGGGCCGGGCAGCCAAAAGGGCAGGGATGCGGTGTGCGGATCAGGCGCCATATCAACAGTCAGCGCCTGGAGCGGGAGCTCCGCCCTAGCTACGCCACTGGCTGGGTGACTACAATGGGCTCATTAGACAATATATTCTAACCCTGCAGGTTACAGTTTAAAGGTCTAGAACAGGGGTGTCCAACCTTTCACCTTCCCTGGGCCACATTAGAAGTTGAAAATTTGGTTTGAGCCGCACATAAAATAAAATAACAGTAACGATACCTGATCATCCAAAAAAACATAGAAAACATAGTTAGCATATTAAACTTACTTGGAAATGAAGTTAGTGAGATGTTTGACATTGTTTCTCAGCCACCAATGCATCTAGATTTGCTTCGATGGAACTTGTTGCAATTCTCAGCGAGTGCTCAAGGTGCTCATCAGATATTTTGGTTCTAGTTTTATTCTTTGTGTGCTTCATCCTTGAAAATAGCTGCTCACAAATGTAGGTGCTTCCAAATAGCGATGACAGGCTTGTCTGGCATCATCACCTGAAGCAAGTCATCTAAAGCAAGAAATGAGTTAGAACTGGAATGAAGTTTTCAAACCATCTCTCATCTCCTCTGTACAGGTACACGAATGCCATTTTTCAAAACCTGATGCTTCTCATTTAAAAGAACAGTCTGCAATGGAAATGTGTTTTGCTACTGGGAGCCTACAACATCCCCCACCTTTAATCAGATAAGCTGAGCAATGTGTGCAAACACCAACCCCTCCCCCTGTACCAGCTGACCTAACTTTCCTTTAAAATGGGAAATTTGGAGAAGCCTGGCCAAGGCTTGTCTGGCATCATCATCTGAAGCAAGTCATCTAAAGCAAGAAATGAGTTAGAACTGGAATGAAGTTTTCAAACCATCTCTCATCTCCTCTGTACAGGTACATGAATGCCATTTTTCAAAACCTGATGCTTCTCATTTAAAAGAACAGTCTGCAATGGAAATGTGTTTTGCTACTGGGAGCCTACAACATCCCCAACCTTTAATCAGATGAGCTGAGCAATGTGTGCAAACACCAACCCCTCCCCCTGTACCAGCTGACCTAACTTTCCTTTAAAATGGGAAATTTGGAGAAGCCTGGCCAAGGCTTGTCTTGCATCATCATCTGAAGCAAGTCATCTAAAGCAAGAAATGAGTTAGAACTGGAATGAAGTTTTCAAACCATCTCTCATCTCCTCTGTACAGGTACATGAATGCCATTTTTCAAAACCTGATGCTTCTCATTTAAAAGAACAGTCTGCAATGGAAATGTGTTTTGCTACTGGGAGCCTACAACATCCCCCACCTTTAATCAGATAAGCTGAGCAATGTGTGCAAACACCAACCCCTCCCCCTGTACCAGCTGACCTAACTTTCCTTTAAAATGGGAAATTTGGAGAAGCCTGGCCAAGGCTTGTCTGGCATCATCATCTGAAGCAAGTCATCTAAAGCAAGAAATGAGTTACAACTGGAGTTTGGACTGGATTTGGACATAAACCGAAACACTGCCACATTTTATTTTGCTTTTCCCAAATTACTATCTGTCTCCGCCTCTGAGCTGAGGAAAGCTATGTATTACTCTTTGTTTTACTGTTTCTTTACCATGATCTTCATCATATACCTCTACCCCCACTGTATGCAAAGCCTGTATGCTGTTCCTTCACTGGTTGCACACCCTGCCAGCAACAAGCTGGCAGGGTGTGTCAGCTTTGGAAGAAAAGTGGTTCAGGGGGGCATTATGAATATAATGCCCCTTATATTCATAATGCCCCCTGTAGTGATCATTCACCACAGCTGTTGACACAGGGGATGAGTGCAGCAATTCACAAAGACACTGATGGTAGTGGGGGTATGAGAAGGCACCGCTGGCCTGGCTGCCTGCTCCTGCCGCCGCCGCCACCCATCAGATCATCATCCAGCCCTGCGCGCTGCTGGGATGGATCACATGGGGGAAGCCCCAGCTCATACGTCCTTCGGACCGCGGGAGCAGCTGAGTGCGCCTGTGCATTCGCACCAGCGCTCCCGCGGCCATTTTAGGTTTGGGAGAACTCGATGCTGGCCGCGGCCATCTTTACTTTGGGCACAGTGCCGCAGCCAGCACAGAGAAGCTGCTGCGGGCGGACCAGGTAGTTGCCCTAAATATATTATACTTAGAATTTCATAAAATGCACTGGGCCGCATTACTACCCGACCTGGGCCGCATGCGGCCCGCGGGCCGCGGGTTGAACAAGCCTGGTCTAGAATTTTTAAAGAATTAATGTTTTTTAAGAAATTCTGTGTACACAGTTTGTGATATATTTTTTCTACCGGACGGTGGTAATGTGTATTAAATTTATTCTGTTTTAAAAAATTTAAAAATAAATAAAAAACTATATAAACTTGATACTTGAGTTATAGTCCATAAAGCGCTGTTTACCTTTTTTTGACTAAATATTTTATAAGATTCTATTCTTTTCTGGTGCACCACACCATGACGAACTTTATTCTATTCCATTAAAGTATCAATCCTTTTTGTCTGTGGTAGCACACCCCTGCAGGATCTAATAATGCTGCTTTCATACCGCAAAACCTGCTTAGACCAGGTATTTCAAATATTTTTTTTAAATGGGTAAGAGCAAGTTTAACCGCTTTCACATCGCATGTAAATACCTGGTGTAAAGCAGGTTTGCTGTGTGAAAGCAGCAATGGGGAGAGAGGGGATCAGGCACCAGAGCCCGCACCTAGACTGCCAGCAGGCAGGGAGGAGAGCTGCAGGACGCTGGAAGGGTAAGGGTGGTTTCACACACTCCGTCTCCTGCCGGGCGGGAAAACCTGCATGGCCAGAAAGCCGTGCAGCACACAGTAGTTTATCATGGAGGGGATGGCCACAGCCCGGCAGCCGCCCTTTCCAGTGGCGGGATCCAGCTGCAACCGGACGGCCAGGCCGTGGCCGTCCCGCGTGAATGGACACAATAGTGTCCATTTACAACTACTGTGCACGGCACGGCTTCCTGGCCGTGTGGGATTTCGCCGTCCAGCAGAAGCCGGACAGTGTGAAATAGCCCTATGGGTAGGGGTCTAACAGTGAGCAGTAGCTGATCCGCTCTGAGCCAGCGCAGTGTGTATTTAATGAGTCGGCCGCTGATTACATATGCGCATATGTAATGAGCATCCGACTCATTAAATATGCACTGCTCTGGGGACCAATATTGTTCACTGCTGCCTGGGTACTGTTTCAGACGCAATCAGATAGCAAAAGAAATGGGTCTGAAACGGGTAGGACCCTGCATTTTTACCGTTTCCAAAAAACTCACCTTTCAGACCGCACATATTACCATTTTAAAAATGGTAAAAAATCTGCGAAAAACGTTTTTGAAAGGGGCATATGTAATACATACGTTCTGTCCTCCATAATAGGCAGGGGGCCACTCTTACAGATACAGGGATTATTGTTAACTGTATAGTCTTGTGCGATTGACCACCAAAAAAACAGATCCTGACATATTTCAAACACAGACTGTGACATGGCAGGAAGGAGCTGATTGGCTGGCTGTTTATCACTCTCCATTTTATCTCTTTTGAAGCTTAGTACATCTGGCCCTCTGTCTATTATCTTCTAGAATCTGATTAGTTGTTTGTGCAACATCTCATCTTCAATAGAACTCTCATCTTTGCACATTTACCCCTAAAAGTCTGAATAGTTTGTGATGCACTTACATACGGACAATACTTTCTATAGCATCAGAAAAAAAGTCTGTCTACCTTCTAGTTTATTAGAGTGTCAATTGTGTACGCCTTTTGAATTCGGCGTGTATTATTTATAACCAGCCTGGAAATAAGGGATCACGTTCCATGCTCTGTAAAAATAACACAAACAAGCGAGCTATCAGATGATTACTTTTTTTCTTGAGGGAAAATATTGTGTAACTAAATTCCCATATTTACCTCATTACAGGCAGGATTTTCCCATGGTAGTAAAACATACCTCCCAACTTGTGTCTGGACGCCGCGCGAGCGCCCGAAAAGGGGGCGGGGCGTATGCAAATGAGGGCGCAGCTTATGCTAATTAGCCGCGACCTCATTTTCATACGAGAAGAGCATGCGCACAGCGTCTATTCTACTAGATTGGGGGGTCTCCCAACTGCCACCCCACGCAGCGGGACAATGCCTGCCGCGGGTGGGACGTCGGGACAGGACCCGAAAATCGGGACTGTCCCGACGGAATCGTGACAGTTGGGAGGTATGGTAAAATAAGACATTGCTAAACACGTACGGTAAGAAAGTTTAGCAACCAGCACACAAAGGGATAAGAGAACTTTATTTTCATGGACAAATCTAGCCATGGACGGCCTAGTTCATGTTTGTACACAAATACAGTTGTGATTTTCTAGTGACAGAGTTGCTAATGTTAGCAAGTGAAGCTGCGGCTCATGAACACACACCCATCACAAACTCATTTGCAGCTGCATACTTGCTTGCAGCTGCAAATGGGATATGGTCATTGGGTCACCAGCATTTAGGTCGACATGACTTAAGGTTGACATGCAGGAAGTTCGACATGTGTTAGGTTGAGAAGTGTTAGGTTGACAGGGTCATTAGGTCGACATGGTCATTAGGTCGACATGGGTTTTTTTTACTGTTTTTTTGAGCCAACATGTGCCGACAGGTGGTATTTCATGCCCTGCCATAAATAAATACATGTTCACTTTTTCCATGTCGACCTCACCCAGGTCGACCTAATGACCCTGTCGACCTAAAGTCATGTCGACCTTCCTGCATGTCGACCTAAACTAATGTCGACCTAAATACATGTTGACCTAATGGTGTCGACCATAATGCTGATGAATTAATGATCCTAAGGCTTAGGGTTGATCTATGCCTATGTACATTGGACACAGCAGTAGAGATGCACGTACAGTATTAACAGGTGCAAGCTCGCAGATGACAGATACACTCTGTGAAAAATGACCATGACACACCTGCGTTTTCATAACACATCCCCTCGCATGGTTGGGAGGGGCCCAATCAGCCAGTCACAATTGGTTTGCTAGTGCTGGTCATTTCCATCATAGTTCTAGTTTATTTTCATCTGCCCATGACCACTGGCAAATACAGCGTTCAGACTTATGTGCTTCTCTGTGCCAGTCAGGCTGTTGCTGTACTTGACCTACGTTTTGCCTCCTCCTGTGCCTGTATTTCTTTTCAGATGCAAATGTATATGGCCATGTGCATTACAGATGTGGTTGAGTTGCAATTGCCGCTGCTTACATGCAAGAAGCGGCGACAGCACTAACATGGTAAAGCAGGAAGGTAGAATCACGCATCCTGCGTGCATTAACAATCCACACTGCGTCCTTGTTGCTAAAAAAAAAAACTGCACCTCCATCTGGACCAGGGCCGGCGCTACCCACTCAGCAGCTCCTGCAAAGCAGGTAGGCGCCATGCTGAAAAGGCGCTGTCTCCCTCCCTGCTCTGCTAAAGCTGCCTCAGCCCTCACTGTCACTGCCTCCTGCAATAGCCGCGTGCAATGCGCGCTCGCCAGCGGGCATCACATCGCACAGTACAAAAAGTATGTGCTGCACATACTTTTTGTACCTCTTTCGGATCACATCGCACACACATTGCATGCATGCTGTGCGATGCGATCTAGCACATAACGTATGCAATTCTCGCAGTGTGTATGGGCACCTTTAGTGCCTGCAACATTTTGCGGACACAGCACTGAGATGGTGTATGCATACATGTATGTATATGCACCCGAGATCCTCCATAGGATCACATGTTCCATACGCTCCCACAATCGGGCTGCAGCTTGTTGCAATGGCAATGTAAAAGGGCACAAAAATTATGGTTTGCAGGAGGGCGCCAGACACCCTAGCACCGGCCCTGATCTGGACAGATGGATGTAGTTAGGAAAATGGAAGTTTTATTGGGTTTCTTTGTTAATGGATTATGCTTGGCCTTACATCAGTACATTACAACATGTACTATATGAAATCTCTGTTTTATATCTAAGCAGAACAGCCAGGTCGTAGCTGCTGTGACACCGGAATCGCGCTTACCATCTGATCTAGTTTATTTCATCAAAGTGATCCAAATAAGGAAATGCAAATGTTTCTGTCTTACTGTATCTAGGGGACACCTTTCCCTTACATGCTAATACAATGTGTTCTATATTTAAGCTTAGGAAAATCAAGGAGCTGAACATTGGAAAGTTGGCGTTACCCTGTAGAAGCATATGGGCTTCTATTTTGTGGCGCTGTCAGGGGGATCAGTCATGGATCCCTCCCAGCATGCCCCAAGGCTGGCAACCTCACTCTGCGTATGCGCAAAGGGGCTCTGCAACGGAGCCGCATCACAAGTGACCGCTCTTATCGAAACAGCTGTCTTTTCGCGATAATAATCCCATAGGGTCTTGTGATTATTAAGAATACAGTTCCCGGTGATGTATGGCGGGATGCACCAGCAGACTTTGGTGCATCATGCCACAGGGTACTATGGGTATTGCAGAAAGTTTTGTAAGCTCTGAGGACAACTGTAAAGTCTCATTATAACTTTCATAAATGGCACAGCTGTCCCATAACCCTATGAATCATTTCTCTGAAAATGGAGAGGAATGTGTGAATATATCATACTTGCCTACTTTTGAAAACTAGTTTCAGGGAGATTATAGTTGGATAAGACTGTAGAAGCCAGCTTGTCTGGCTGAAAACAGCATAAACTCACCTGGCTATTGGCAGGAATCCTTAGCTCACACACTTGATCTGGGCCCGGGGGTTCGGCTTGTCTTGATTGACGGGTTGGCTGATTTGAATGACGGTTCAGGATAGGCTGGTTGAGGTCAGAGGTGGAGATTGATGGGGTGATGTTCTTGCTTCCAGAAGATTCTGCCTCTTGCTTCAGGAAACGTTGGCTGTTGAGTACAGAACAATTATTATCCTGTGTTAGAGATCTAATATTTCTATATTCTCTCTACCCATCTCTTTTCTCTTTCACCCCAGTTATCTATACTATCACTGCTAAACTATATTCACCACTTTAAAATCCTCTCCTTTTTTCTATATCTAACCTAACATGTCACCTAGGCCTAAGTGCACTGCGGGGGCTCCCGCTAGATACGCTGCGCTAGGTGAACCTGGGCAAGTGAGCAGGCCCAGAGCCAGGCCTCCCTCCCGAGGCGGTGAGAGGGGGCTATCCCCTTCTCCTAGACGGAGGGCTGCCGGAGCGCAGGCGGGACCGCCCGCTCCGGCAGTTAACAGCATTGTGCAGGGCAGGGCTGGGCGGCGTGGCGGTGCTGCCGGAGGCTCAGGAATCCCTCCGGCAACCCGCTCACGCCAGACACGCGCGGGGGGGGCGGGCGGCTAGAAGTGATGTGCCGGCACCCGTCCCCGCCGTGTTAAACAGCGGCAAGCGGCGGAGCTCAGGCGCTAGGCCTGAGGCATCCGCCGCATCAGCTAAGATGGATGCGGGTGCCAGGAGTCAGTCCGGACCCGCATCCGCGCGTCAGGCAGGCAGGGTAGAACAGTCAAGGCGCGACGGTCAGGGGACCGGAGCGCTAGATAAAAACAAAAGGGGGGGTGCAGTGCCTATGAGCACTGGGCGTATAATGTCCGTCAGAGCTAGAACTGGCCGCAGGGGTGCAGCAGGAGATGCTGCAGAGGGTGTTGCAGGCACTTCTATGCCTGGAGCGCCCTCTGCTGGGGGAAGGTGTAATAGCAGGAGATCACATAAAAAAAGAAAGAATAGGAATGTGGCAGCAGCGCCATCTGGTGGTAATAATTATGATGGCAACCCCAGGGGACAATTTATTGAGGACATGAGGCATAAATTAACTGATGCCGAATTTGCAATGTTTAAGTCGGCCGTAGCTACGTGGCAGGATAATAGCGAGGATTCGGCTGAATCGGTATCCTCAAGCACTAACTTAGGTGAAGTGGATTCGCAAAGCAGCGAATCCGGTCCACAAGAGCAAGCTCCCTTTGCTGTTTCAAGCGGAGAAGGCGGGGGTAGTGACGGGGACCAACAAAGTGATTCTGAAGTGAATCCTGTAGAGGGGGTTAGAAATCCTAACGCCAGATCTAGACGGGCAGCGAGGAGAAGGTTGGTCGCGGAGAAGGCGAAGGAGACCAATAGGGCGGCACAAGGGGCCAGGAGGCAACCGGGTCGCTCATATGCGGACGCGGTTGCTGGGAGGAGCACAGAGGGTAACACCGTGTCATTAGACACATCGGCGCTCACATCTATATGCGCAGCGGTGGTGTCGGCAGTGGCTCCTATGTTAACCACCGGGCCAGGTGGGCAAGGGGAAACTGACCCTTTGGCAACTTTGGAGTCAGTATCTGACCTCATAGCCAAAGCGATAGCTCCGACTATTACTGCGGCGCGAGGGGGAAAGGCCATTTCCCCTGCTGAAAGGGTATCGCCGAATGTCCCAACTGTGATGGGGGTTGTTAATGAACCTCTATTGACAGGTCAAGAGCCCGCGGAGCAAGCAATGGAAGGACCATCGTCGAGTCAAGGAAGGGGTGTGCGTGGAAGAAGGAGAGGAGCATCATCCGATACTGGTGAGTCCACAAATGATCCTGACTGGACAAATGACGACAATACCGGGGCTAGCAGTGGTGGGTCTGAGGATTCGTCCGTAAAAAAGACTTCTAGGCGGAAAAGATCTGCAAAGTCTCGGAAGAGACGGCGCAGAAATGAAACCTCGGATTCCTCGTTAACATCGACGTCTTCCGAAGAAAAGTCATCTTCGGACGGCGTCACGAGGAGACGAAGGCGGAAGAGGCGTAGGGAATATAGGTCCCATAGCTCCGGATCCTCTAATGTGTCGGTCGAGTCCGATGCAGTACAGTGCGTGAACACAGCTGTTAAGCGGGGTTTGCGCCCTAGGGCTAGGGATAGGATTAGGAAAGGGCGCTATGTAGATATCTTTGCTTTAACAAGCAAAGATAGGCGGGCCCTCCTAACCGCAAGGAAAAAAGGACCCGCTAGCGAGGACGCCTTTCGAACTTATAATAACTGGGTTAGAGGCATACTTATTTTTGTGGCCTGTTATTTAGAGACACATCCAGATGAATACGTGAACCTGGTGAGATACCAGTTCCTTATTCATAAACTCTACACATCTTACGTCGGACCCGGTTGGCGGGTCTATGACGAAGAGTTTAGGAGGAAGCAGCATGGCCGGGAGGTGTACGATTTTGGTAAAAAAGACGTAGAGTTATACGGCGAAGTTGCTGAATCAGCTACACCTATTAGGGCTCCAGAAAATAAGGGGTGGGTAAGACAGTATGGGAGTAGGCCTTACAATAATATTAATAAGGGAAGTAATACGAAGCATGGCCATGGTAGGTGCTACTCATTTAATAATGGGCAATGCAGCCTGGGAAACCGGTGTCGTTTTCGGCACCTTTGTATCAGATGCGGAGGTCCACACGCAATCAAGGATTGCACAAAACCACCAACTGGTGGGGGAGGTGGGGCTCAGTCCACGACAAAACAAAGCCGCGGTCCAGCGGCACCTGTCGTTGGATAGAGCCCCAACTCCAATAGTATTGGTCAGGATGTTACCATGGCTAGAACGGTATCCGGACAAAGATGGAGCAAGATTTTTGCAGTCCGGATTCTCAGAAGGTTTTCAATTACCTGTTTCCGCTCCAATTAGTACGGGAAGTAAGGGTAACTTACGCTCCGCCATGGAACATCCTGACATAATATCACAAAAAGTTGAAGCCGAGGTAAAACTAAGGTCGCATGGCAGGCCCGTTTTCAACACCACCAGTTGAGGGACTAATTTTGTCCCCTATTGGGGTGGTTCCCAAAAAAGTTAAAGGGAAGTTCAGGCTGATTCAGCATCTTTCTTGTCCTAGAGGGTCATCTGTCAATGACGCCATCAATGACGATTTGTGCACAGTTAATTATTGTTTATTTGAGGATGCTATAGACATCATTCGAAAGATTGGTCCTTGTGCCCTCATGTGCAAATTGGATGTTGAATCAGCTTTTAGACTATTACCTTTACATAAGAACGCATTTCAGTACATGGGATTTAAATTGAATGGGGGTTTTTACATAGATAAATGTTTGCCCATGGGTTGCTCCATTTCATGTGCTTATTTTGAGCGCTTTAGCACATTTTTGCAGTGGTGCCTGCAGGAAGTGTCGGGAGCTGACAGCATTACTCATTATTTGGATGACTTTCTTTTAGTGGGTCCTCCAAGTTCTGACCGGTGCCTTAGGTTACTAGAAGCAGCGCTTGATTTATTTAGAGATTTCGGGGTTCCCGTGGCAGGGGAAAAAACCGAGGGACCTACTACTGATTTGGTGTACCTCGGAATTGAAATTGATTCCGAGCTAGGTCTGTGTAAGCTTCCTCTAGATAAAGCACGCAGGTTACATGACGAAATACGTTATGCCATCGCGGCTGCTAAGTTAACACTTAGACAGGCTCAATCTTTATTGGGCCTGTTTAATTTCGCATGTAGAGTTATACCCATGGGCAAAATATTTTGTAGAAAACTTCAGCGAGCGACCGTCGGGATTCGCAAACCCCACCATTTTCTACGTCTATCTTCAGAAATGAAGAGGGATCTGAAAGTGTGGGAAATGTTTCTGGATAATTTCAACGGCATATGCATATGGCAAGCTCCAGCCGTTGCAAATGCGGAGTTGGAATTATATACAGATGCTGCAGGATCTTCCGGATTCGGCGCATTTTACGCGGGACGTTGGTGCGCAGAGGCCTGGCCCGAATCTTGGGCACGAGACGGCATGACCAAGAATATGCTATTATTGGAAATATTTCCAATAATGGTCGCCTTAGAGCTCTGGGGCGCAGAATTGGGAAACAGGGAGGTTGTCTTTTGGTGTGATAACCTAGGGGTGGTCCAATCCATTACACAACTAAGGTCAACCTCTCTCCCAGTTTTGCGTATTTTGGCACGGATGGTGATGATGTGCTTGGCGAACAACATTACGTTGCGAGCCAAGCACGTCCCAGGCGTTCTTAATGAAGTAGCGGATGCATTGTCCCGTTTCGAATGGGTAAGATTCAGGCAGGTGCCTCTGGAGGGGTAGAGGAGCTGGCCCTGCGGTCGCTAGCGCCAGCTACATTTAGAGCTTATCTGGCCTCATGGGAGCGCTGGAGCGAGTTCATGCTTGAACAGGGTGGCACAGGTAAGAGCTCTAAGCGTCTTATAAATGCCTATGTATGGAACCTGTACACAGAGGGTAAGTCCAGAAGTTTTGTTGGACGCTCTCTGGCAGGCATATCATTCTTTTTGCATCTTGGTGGGAGGAGAGACATCACCAAGTCTTTCATGCTTTCCAGGATGCTAAAGGGATGGGCCAGAGCCAGGCCGGTTTTGCCCGACAGGCGACGGCCGATTGATGCCGGCCTGTTGCGTCGAATCTCGAGGTCCCTAAGAGTAATTTGCTCAAACGATTACGAGGTTCGACTTTTCAGGCTGGCTTTTGCCATGGCTTTCCATGGGGCGTTCAGAGTAGGCGAACTTGTGTCCGCAACCAGGGCATCTCCCTCGCCTATGCTGTTCGGCCATGTCGACGTGCACCACGACGGTTTATGGTGCAAGATACAGCGCTCAAAGACTGATGTAACGGGCAGGGGGCAGTGGGTCCATTTGGGTCGGAGTGGCGACCGCCGGATCTGTCCGGTGGCGGCGGCTCTGGCTTACGTGGAGTTGCGGCCCCAATTGCCCGGGGCCTGGCTGATGCACATCGACGGGTCCCCCCTTACTAACTTCCAGTTTAGGTCGGTTTTCGGGCGCTGTATATTGCATCAGGGTCTTTCTCCAGCCGACTTTGGGACACACTCTTTCCGTATCGGCGCCGCTTCGGCAGCCGCTGCGGCGGGTTGGTCTCAGGTCGACATACGAGCACTCGGAAGATGGCGGTCTGGTGCATTTAAGCGATACATCAGGCCGACATAGTCCAGTGAGCCCATTTGAGGAGTAGCCGCTCGCCCAAACACGCTTTAGTGTTTGAGGGGCCTTGAGGATTTTTTTGTGTTATCACCAGTCTTAAATTAGGCTCTAGCCAACTGGTGGAAGATTTGTGTTTTTTGCCTCAAGTCAAATCGGGTGACCCACCCAACCCCCTCCCCCACCATAGAATAAGAAACAACAGGTAGAGATTATACATAATTCAAGTGGGTCAAATAATCAATTAGTCTTAAATAGATCACCCAAATCACAGTCCTATTAGTTATCAACAATTTAATATAGAACCCCAAAATCACCTTTAAGGGAATCTCCCGGGCCCCCCCCCCCCTTTTAAAAATTTTGCCAGATGTTTGCATTTATTTCAAATTTTCTAACGGTATATATCATTTCAACTTACAGGTCAACGCTTGGACACCAATATAATTTGGATGGTGGGGCATTCATTTATTTATTGGTTGTCTTTGTCCCAGGTAACCACGGATACGGAACGTTTCCCTGAGACGCGATTTATCCGTTGGCTGGGGCGTAGAGGTATGAGGTGGTCCGCGTTGAGGGGTCTTTTGGATGAGTCAGTTAGGGCGTTTGGTTACCCACTTTTTGTCATCATCCACTTGGGGGGCAACGACCTCACGCATAATTCCGGTCTCAATATTCGATTTGAGATTAGGAATTTATTGCTGGACCTGATCATAGAATGGAGATTTTGCCATTTCTTCTGGTCAGAGATTATACCTAGGAGGGTTTGGAGAGATGCACTCAATCCGGGTGCCATTGATTTGGTACGTAGGCGGATCAATTCCGTAGTCGGCAGGGCTATAGTAACGGAGGGCGGAGTGGTCGTCAGGCACGAGGCCATATCCTTTAGAAACGAGACCCTGTACAGGCCGGATGGGGTGCATCTCTCTTTAGTCGGGATGGATTTGTTTTTCCAGAATTTAATAGACGCATTGAGAAGTTTAGAGGTTTAGCTGAGGGAGTATTTGGAATTAGGTTGGTGGCGGGTCAGTTCAAGTTGAACTGATATGGCGGAAAGAACGGTAGTTAAATTAGAGCTGTATTTACACTTAGCTGGTGGTTGATGTCGAGATGTGGGCATCACCGATCCAGGTGGGCCCACGTCTGGACCTTAACAATCATCTACTTCGGATAGCGTAAATTCTTGCGGACATTTGTAGTTTAGGGCAGGTGGCCCAATTTTTTGATGACTCGGGCAGAGTGGTGAGCTCTGCCTTAATGATATTTGCGAGGTCAGGGGCAGAAGCAGAAGGTCAACCCCCTGACCTTTAGGGCAATTGGCCCCTTTTGAAAAGTCCGCTTCATAATTGAGCCGTTGTCTTGGACGCTGGCAGGTGGCCGGTCCTTGGCAATTAAGGGCAGGAGACCCTTAGATCCGGAGTTTGTTATTTTTATTACTTTGTTATTTTCCAGCAATGTTATTTATTTTGCATGCCGTTCTTTGCCCGCCACCTTAGTTAGAGCAGGGACATAAATTTTAGTAAGATTCAAATAGGCCGCCCCTGCTCAAAATAAATAAGCCGTCCCCTTTAAGCCCATTCAGTTGTACGCGTCTTTATTTCTTAGATAAGTGGGGTGAGTGTGGATGAATGCCTATGTCTGTGTGGAGTTTAAGACTGTAGAAGCCAGCTTGTCTGGCTGAAAACAGCATAAACTCACCTGGCTATTGGCAGGAATCCTTAGCTCACACACTTGATCTGGGCCCGGGGGTTCGGCTTGTCTTGATTGACGGGTTGGCTGATTTGAATGACGGTTCAGGATAGGCTGGTTGAGGTCAGAGGTGGAGATTGATGGGGTGATGTTCTTGCTTCGAGAAGATTCTGCCTCTTGCTTCAGGAAACGTTGCCCTCCCGCCCGCCCCAATTATTAGTCAGATTTAGTTTTTGAGAAGTCGTTTGCATTTATTCGTTTAGTTGTTGTCGGCTTATTTTGTCTTGGCGGAAAGAACGGTAGTTAAATTAGAGCTGTATTTACACTTAGCTGGTGGTTGATGTCGAGATGTGGGCATCACCGATCCAGGTGGGCCCACGTCTGGACCTTAACGATCATCTACTTCGGATAGCGTAAATTCTTGCGGACATTTGTAGTTTAGGGCAGGTGGCCCAATTTTTTGATGACTCGGGCAGAGTGGTGAGCTCTGCCTTAATGATATTTGCGAGGTCAGGGGCAGAAGCAGAAGGTCAACCCCCTGACCTTTAGGGCATTTGGCCCCTTTTGAAAAGTCCGCTTCATAATTGAGCCGTTGTCTTGGACGCTGGCAGGTGGCCGGTCCTTGGCAATTAGGGCAGGAGACCCTTAGATCCGGAGTTTGTTATTTTTATTACTTTGTTATTTTCCAGCAATGTTATTTATTTTGCATGCCGTTCTTTGCCCGCCACCTTAGTTAGAGCAGGGACATAAATTTTAGTAAGATTCAAATAGGCCGCCCCTGCTCAAAATAAATAAGCCGTCCCCTTTAAGCCCATTCAGTTGTACGCGTCTTTATTTCTTAGATAAGTGGGGTGAGTGTGGATGAATGCCTATGTCTGTGTGGAGTTTATAGAATTTTGCACAGCGCCCCATTGAGGAGGCGTGTCATTCTCCTCCCAAAGGTAACTCATACTGTAGGTTTGAAACCCTACAATAACTGAAGCTACACATTCTTGCATGTTTATTTGTATTGTGGGTGTTCACTTTGAATACACCCACAGATATGTATGCATTTTCTAAATGCCTTCCCTTCCCGGGGGTAAGGGTGTGTAATACTGTAACATGCATTCATATAAACAGGTATAACTTTGTGACACGTGGAAACCATATATTGTATCTATTCATTTTACGCATGTAATATAAAACCATGGCCAGGTAAAACATACTTCTTCCAGTATTAGCCTTTTGAATAGATACCTTTTGTTATTCACATATTGTTGTTTATAATGTGGTCTCTTGCTTGTACTTGTTCTTTATCTATATCCCTACTTTCTTATCATCTCTTTCTGCTGGTTATGTGACAATACTGTATTTGTACTACTGTGGGGGCCACTGTGTTTGTTTAATTACTGTGGGGCCACTGTGTGAGTGTGTGTGTGTTTTGTTTTCCTGATGGTGTGCCTTGGTAATTTTAAAGGCTTGTGTGTGTGCCGCGAGTTGAAAAAAGGTTTAAAATCACCGCGCTAGAGGATATTGAGAACAATATTGCTCATACAGGGGTTTCTGATTGATATCGTTCACAATATTGTCTAGTGTGTACACTAAATATCATTAAGAATGTGTGCTCCTGCATGTAGTTGACAATGATTGATGTCTTTTGAACATCCAGGTCAATTTGGCTATATAACCAAATGACCCACCTGTTCAGCAGGTCCCAGTGACGTCACTAAACGATATCGGTGGCCAATATCTTTCGGTGTGTACACACAATATCGGGACACGTGGCCGATATAGTTAATTATAGATGTAGCGCCTCTCATGCTTTTGGGGGCTGGTGATAGACTTGCCAGCCCCCTGCCAGCCGCCTGGCCCCGCCATCCGTCCCGCTCCCTGTTGGTCCCTGCCGCGTCGCCGCCAATCCCTGTCAGCTGCCGCCGCACCCCCATAACTGGGCAGGGTTCCGTCTCCAGCCGCCGAGTGACTGGGACACACGTGCGCGTGAGATGCTTGTACATCCCAGTCTAATGGAGTCCCTCTCAGCCAGAGTTCGCCATTGGGGACATTCTGGCGAGCGCCGGCATTGAGTGAGAGGGGCTCCATCTGTATATTGGCTGCGGCCCCTTTCATTTAGTGTGTATAGGAAAGACAATGGCCCTCATGGACTTTCCAAATTGCACCCATAACAATTGTACCTAACCTCATGGCAAAACAGGGACTTAAAGCCCTGCTTTAAAAACCCATGTCGACATTTTGCATGTCGACCTTCCCATTGTCGATCTAATGTTTGTATCGAACTTATGACCCTGTCAACTTAAAGCCATGTCACCCTTTTCCAGGTGTCGACATTATCTCTGTCGACCTTCAGTGGTCGACCCAATGCATTCCATCCTTTCCTATGTCGACCTAGTGACTGTATGCCAGGCTAATAGTATCGCTGCTGCGTTATTGGACACACATGTTAATGTTACAGCAGGTTGCTAAAGAAAAAAATCTGCCGGCATCATAGATCCGAGTGCTGTGTCCAAAGTGCATAATTGGATTAGTCCCTATTGCCGCCCCAGTCACTGGCCCAAAATGGCTGAAGTCTATCGACTAGGCTGCAGCTTAGTTACTACTACTACTGTACGTATATTGAAGCAGGCGCTGTTCTGCATAGGGCAGATCCTTCACGTATGCACCACACAACATAGGAGTTTTATGCAAATAAACCGCTTTGAGTACAAAGTTAATTGATGTTAGTATAAAAGCTTAGTAAGCACAAGGTATACTGTCAGAGTAAAGCCCCGTACACACGGGGGAGATATATTGCTCAGCCATATATTGCTAGCAATATATGGCTGAGCAATATATTGCTCAGTTTCTCCTTTTCATTAGCGACCAGAGATGGTCGCTGATGAAAGGAAACCTCTGCCGGCGGTGCCGCAGAGGTAATCAGCTGGTCTCAGGAGCAAGCTCCTGCGACCAGCGATTAGAACGGGGCTGAAAACGGGAGCGCGCACCCGGCGATTTAACGCTGGGGCCCACTCCCATCACTGGCAATATGGTCGCCTGCGACCATATTTCCAGCAATTTCAGCCCCTATCGTCCCCGTGTGTACACAGCTTAAAGCAGTCACCCCCCTATTATTGCTCCATTCCACTTCCCCTTTCCATTTTCTCCCTTCCCATTAATCATTTAAAGTATAAAAATAAAAACATTACCAATGTTTTCTTTTTATTATCTATTGTTTTAGGAGTATTAAATGATTGAACATGTATTATGTATACTACTTCTGCAACTTAATTGTAAAACTAAAAATGATTACTACAAATGGAGAATTTTCCCAATAATAATGTGCACTTAACATGTTCCTGTTTTGACTTTTTTTTCCCGTCAGAATTATACAGCAAACGACAAGATTGGACAGAAGGTCATATAATTCTGAGAGTCTGCAACTCAACAAGAGATGTAGCAAGCAATCGTTCAAAACAAGAGATGTAGCAAACAATCGTTCGTCTAAAAACAGTAAGAGATGTAGCAATGCATCATTGTCCTCACATTTCATTACATGGGGAGATTAATACTGCTTTCACATTGCAGAAATGGGTAATGACACGGTATTCTTAAATGGGACTTTAAAACGGGTCTGAACCTTGAGACCTTTCACATTGCAGGTGAAAACCGTTTTAAAAATCATTTAATAACATTCAAACATTCAACCCGTTTAACCCCCAAGGGACACGTTTCAAGCCATTGAAATAGAGCTGTTCAAACTGCCAAATAACGGCTTTGAACCGTGTAGGACTCTGCTTTTTAAACGTGTTGAAATACCGGTTAACTTTAACCGGTAAATCAACTCTGGCACTTTCACATTGCAGCCTTAAACGTTTTAAAATGGAAAAAAAAACGGCAATATACCGTTTTAAAAGTGCGATGTGAAAGGGGTATTAGTAACTGTTGGGTTTCTAAAAGGTGCCAGTTCAGCCAACACTTCGTAAATATCTAATAGTGAGGAAATACACTTTGTATGAGAGGCCGCACCTCTCATCTCTCCTCAGCTCCTTCCTCCTGCCTTTTTGTCACTGCCTGCAGTCACCTCACAGCTTTTATGCACTGCCTCCCTGTCACCCTCTTCCAGTCACCCACTATTTTCCTGTCACACTACAGTATGTCTCCCTGGGATCATCTTCCTGTCACCCACTGCTTCTCTCTCACCCTCTCCATCTTCCCAGTCACCCAATGTCTCCCTGTCACCTTCCTCTTTTTACACACACTATCTCCCTGTCATTCTCTCCGTGTCACCATTTTCCTGTCACCCATGATCTCCCTGTTACCCTTTCCCTGTCCCATCTCACTGTCATACTCTTCCAATCACCCATTGTCTCCCTTCCCACCTCTCCCAGTCTCCCTATCACCCACTATCTCCCTGTCACTGAATATCTCCCTGTCATCCAATATTTTCTGTCACCCACTATCTCCCTGTTATCATTACCCTGTCACCCACTATCTTCCTGTCACCTTCTTTCTGTCACCCATTGTCTCCCTGATACCCTCTCCCTGTCACCATTTTCCTGTCACCCACTATCTCCATGTCCACTTCTTCCTGTCACACAATGTCTCCCTGACCCCTATCCCTGTCTATCGCTCCCTGTCACCCACTATCTCCATGTCATCCTCTTCCTACAACCCACTGTTTCTCCATCACCTTCTCCCAGTCACTCATTGTCACCCACATCCACTATCTCTCTGTCACCTGTTTCCTGTCACACAATGTCTCCCTGTCTACATCTCCCTGCCAGCTTCTTCCTTTCACCCTGTGGGCGGGAAGTTCTAACATCCGCAGCCCCCTCCGCTGCCCATCGCCGCCATAAAATAATTATGGCAAAGGACAGCTCTTGCGTTAAGAGCTGTCCTTTGCGGTGAGCCGGCGGCTCCCCCCTCCCTCCCTTACCCGGCTTGTGGTGCTGCTGCTGTGGGGGGCTGGCTCTCCTCCTCCTCCCTGCACCAGAAAGAGGATTACAGTGCAGGGAGGAGGAGGTCACAGCTCTGTGCTGCCCGGACACAGGTGAGGGGGGGTCGGTGCGGGGCTGCGGTGGGTCGTGTTATAAGCCCATAGGATTCTATGGGGCATCGCCAGGTTTTGCAGGATCTTTAGAGCAACCCAAAATGCGTTTTTTAAAGCATTTTAGTTTCGACAATCCCGCCCTATATCTCCCAGTCACCCAATATCTCCCTGTTACCCATTATCTCCATACCTCCCAACAGTCCCGATTACAGCGGGACAGTCCCGATTATCAGGGCCTGTCCCGCTGTCCCTGCCGCGGCCGGCAGTGTCCCGCGGTGAGGGGGGGCTGTTGGGAGTCCCCCCTGTAGGCTGCTAAGCAGCGGGGAATAAACGCTGTGCGCATGCGCACAGCGTCAATTCCCGTAGCCAGGGGGCTGGGGGCATGGCTAGAGGCTCACAGAGCCTCTGGGTCATGCCCCCATAGCGGCAAAATGGGAGAGCCGTGAGTGCAGGCCACGCCCACGAATTAGGCCACGCCCCGATATTTTAGGCGCGCCTCCGGCGTGCAGGAATTCGTCCCGCTTCCGACTGGTCCAAAGTTGGGAGGTATGTATCTCTGTGTCACCTTCTTCCTGTACTCAATATCTCCCTGTCACCCACTATCTCTGTCACCTTTTGTCTGTAAGTCTATGTCTTCCTGCCACCAACTGTCCTCTCTTTCCACCTCCTCCAGTCACCCAATGTCTCCCTGTCACCAAGTATCTCCCTGTCACCTGACTGTCAATCTACACACTGTAGACCTTTCCATTCACACTCGTTTATTTCTACCTGATGGTTTAAACAGACTTTATCCAGTTTATTGTTACAAATGTCTTACATTTTATGTTTCAACATGTTATTTTTCATTCACATTATGGAGATTATTCTGGTTGACCTGCAAAGCAAAATGCGCAGCATTGCGGGTCATCTAAACGCTGCTCACGTGCCCCCCCCCCCCCCCCCCCCCACACCATTCGGTGCAAACGGGCCGGCGAATACGCAATTTGCTGCACCCGCTCACACATAGAGGCTGCATAATGGCATCAAAGTTAATGCGCATGCACAGTTGATAAACATCGCTCCCCTGTGCGAACATGCAGGGGAGCGAAGCAACCAGAATAAACTCCTATATACAATGCATCACTTTCTAATAACAAAATGTTGTTGTTTTTTTTAGTACTATGTTTCTTGTAATATATACGTTTGAGTTAAACTGTTTTCCACATAAATAACATGATGATATTGTAATGGCCGTGGGCATTTCTATTTATACTCATGGAACAAGTGTGTAATAGAAACCTATGAGGATGCTGCCAGTACTGGTCTCCCCGGCCCCTCCTACAGTATGTGGATGGCAGTGTGTGGTAAATGTGGTTCCTGAGTGACCTGGCTGCAGCTTCAGTTTAAATAGCAATGGCATTCAGTATAAACACCTTATAGTTTCCCTGTTAGTTATCAGCACCTAATTGAGGGCATAGGCAGGTGACACTTCCGCAGAAAAGGCCGAGATAGTCATATATGACAAGGTTGGACATAGAAAACCCTTTTAGAAATACAGTTTACACTGTCAAAAATGTAACTCTTTGTGTAATGTTATGCTTCCTTATAACTCCATTTAGTGTGTTTGGAACAATTCCATCCTTATGTATTACACCATTACAGTAGTATGGATATGCAGGTTTTCCCTATGCAGCCAGGCCTTGGAAATTAATACTTTCAGCTGAATATTTTTAGCTTTAAGATGTTCTCGATGAAAACATTTCCATTTTCCTAATGACTCATTTTGAAGCTGAAGTTACTGTAGATCTCACAATTATTTCTTTAAACGACATCACAGGGCTTCAGAACTTACACTATGCAGGAGACCTGCTGTATCTGCATACAAGCCGGGCATCCACATTCCTGACAGCCAAGGTAAGTACGAGAGGGATAGGACTTGGGGAACAAGTATTCTGGGTCGCTGTGCTGTATAATGTGGGCATGGTAATGGGTTTCTATCTGCTTTTGACAGTGTTGCAAACCATATTCATTTCTGTAGAGTGGGAATAAATCAGGGAAGTGGTATACAATACAATACAGGGTATGACCAAGGCAGGTAGAAGGAATGATCACTTTCATGAAGAATGGGGGTGATTCAGGTTGGTTTGCAAAAGCAAACTCCTTCTTTAATGGATAAAACCATGTGCATTGCTTTTTTTGGGGGGGGGGGGGGGGGCAGATGTAAAATATGCAGATAGTTACATTTGGGTGAGTTATTTTGTTTATGTGCAGAGTAAATACTGTCTGCTTTATTGTTAAGGTGCCCATACACTGCCGCGACGTCTCACAGCAGTGTTTGGACACCCGATACCCTGCAAGCCGCCGGGGCCTTCCTGGCGGCTGGGACGCATGCGATCCGTTGTGATGGATCGCATACGTCCCTGCTTCCTGCCTGCCTTGCCGCCTGGAGGGAGGTCCCAGAACGGGTGGTCGCGTGGGACCGCGCATCGGACCAAATCGCCTCAGTGTATGGGAATTTCTTGCTCAGCTTTCTAGTTTTATTTAGTTAGTTTTCCTCTTGTCTACCCTTAGACACCGGAGTTGGGGCAGACCTAATTTGCCCCTTCAAACGTGGATGTTAAAGGTGAAGCCTTAGCACCACAGGTATCCAGTGGTTTCTAGGGGAAACAATAGTGTTAGCTGTTAGAGTAGGGTGCTGTGACCCTTTTCCTAACATTCACAGCTTGGTTTTTGTCATTCCTATATTCCTTTAATACATCCATACCCCGGTCATGTGATCTGCATTCTAACCTCTATGCTCCTGGTTACTGTCAGTTACTCGTGTCAGTCCTGAGTCCTGTATTCAGTTTAGTTTTACTCATTTGTTATTTCTCATCATCCTGCAACTGCCCCAGGTACTTTATTGCACTAGTTCCCTGTTCCACCCTTTAGAACAGGTGCTAATCACCTATTCTTCTATGAAAATATAAGAGTAGAAAACTGGCAATGTGAAGTATCGTCTATAAATTACGACACCAAGACATTTATAGACAATACTGCACATACTGCCATTTTTCTATTCTTTTATTTTTTCTATATACTTTTCCCCGTCACCATCCTATATATGTGAGAAAGAAAAGGAGCAGGTGAAAAGGTGGAATAGAAAAGACCATTACAGAAACTCAAGGGAAGTAATACCCCTATCCTCCTCCTATCCCTAATCTCAATTTTTTCACAATTAACCTTTTGTCCACCCCAAAAAAAGGGGAGCGCCCAGTTTTTGTTTATGCCTATACACATTTCTTTCTATGATCCACTGGGGCGGGGACTGATGTGAATGTTTATATAGTCTCTGTAAAGCGCTGCGGAATACCTGTTCTCTATATAAATATCTGTTAATAAATAAAAAAATAATAAATTGGTGGAAGGTATTTAACCCTACTCCATGCCATTCAATTCTCCACTCAAGCACAGGATGTACACTAAAGGGGCTATAATAGGAATGGACTTCTCCCTTATTATGCTCACCAGGAACTGTGTGGGCCATTTCATTTATGCTACACATTTAACTGTGTTTTATATATACATAATATTGATTGGATCACTATTGTGTTATTAACTGTATTTTTATGACATTATTTTTATAAAATCAGTCCAACTGATCATTTTTAGGATTACTTTCCATATCTTTAAGTGCTGCTACCCATTTTTTATTTTCATCTATGTACTCACACCTGCCTGCTGCAGTTCCTAAGCAAGCTCCGCTCTGGTGGTGCCTGATCCCGCTGCTGAATCATCTTTAGGAGATGTCCTGGCCCTTGCTGGACGTTCTTGGGCACCCTGAAGTCTTCTTCACAACTATTGAACCCAGTGGCGTAGCTTGGTTTGGGGCGCCCCCCCCCCCCCGCCGTTAATGGGGGGCACTTCCACCCCCGGCCGCCCGTGCCACCCCCCGCATCGCCGTAGGCTTACCTGGCTGCACGTCCCGGCTCCCCTCCTGGCTTCAATTAATTCTATGCAGACGGACCACGATAAAATGGCCGCCCCCATACCACAGACAGTTTCAGAGAACTGTCTGCTTCATGGGGCGACCATTTTATCGTGGTTCATCTCCATAGAATTGATTGAAGCCAGGAGGGGAGCTGGGACGCGCAGACAGGTAAGCCTGCGGGGGATGGGGGGCGGGGGCATTACTATAGCACCGCAGCCCCCCCCCCCCGGCGCCCCCACATGCACAGCGCCCCCCCACGGCCGCGGTGCTATAGTCACGCCCCTGATTGAACCTTTCTCCTTGAAGTTCATGATGATCTGATAAATGGTTGATGAAAGTACAATTTTACTAGCAGTAATATACTTGGGGCAGCCTGTTATTTTCAGGAGTGCCTGAAATCATTGGCTTGTAAGCGACCATCAAATAATTTTTCCTCTGTTCTGCGGCATGTGAGCGGATGTGTAAGCAGGGGTTAAAGTGAGGGGGAACGGGGGAACTCATGGTGAGTTAGAACATTTTAACCTCCACATTGGACTTGCACAGTAATTCTCACAGAAAAGCATTGTAGTTTGCATGGGGATGCCAAAAAACCATACCACTGGCCCTGTCTCTGCCTAATGGGGGAAGGGGGGTAATTAGGTGGCATAGAGAAATGAGTTCCCCCACCTCTGTATGACCACTTTATGCCCTGTGTGTGTAAGCGTATACATCCGTTCACGTGCTAGTGCGGGGATTCACTTGGTGCGGGGGGGGGGGGGGAGGGGAGGGCGCTTTGTGCGTTTGGCGGGGTGGTTTACCTGCTTGATTGTCAGCATTTTTGCGCAGCCTGAATTAGGCCCGGTGTTTTTTTTAACAGATTCTCTTTGTTGTTAAGTATTCAGTCGAGATGACTGTATTTGATGTTAGCAGATGAATGTGACCCTGACCCTGTTTCACCCTCTTTCTTACTAAAATAACTTTTTTAAGGGAAAAATATTGTATTTTTGTCCTAGAGGTAGCTCTTAAAATCCTCTTTCGTCTTCCAGGAGCCATGTTTCATGGATACAGCCCAGATGGTCCATATTTTGTACTTCCCAAATAGAGGTGAGATTAGATTATGCATCTGGTTTGGTACTGATTGATTTGTATTTATTCATTTATTTATTTATCAACAGTTTCTTATATAGCGCACAAATATTCCGCAGCGCTTTACAGAGAATACTTGAACATTCACATCAGTCTCTGCCCCAGTGGAGCTTACAATCTATATTCCCTACCACATGTACACGCACACACAGACATTCTAGGGTTAATTTTGTTGGAAGCCAATTAACCTATCAATGCATTTTTGGATTGTGGGAGGAAACCGGAGCACCCGGAGGAAACCCACGCAAGTACGGGGAGAATATACAAACTCTGCACAGTTAGGGCCATGGTGGGAATAGAACCCCTGACCTCAGGGCTGTGAGGCAGTAATGCTAACCATTACACCGTCCATACTGCCCTGCCTGTATATTGTTCATGCTTGTTTATTCCACCCCGAGCATTAGTAATAGTAATAGTAGTAACTTAATATTGTTAATTAGGTAGTCAGTAGTAAAACATAAAAATTTCCCATTAGTCCTGTGAGGCATGAGCCTAGGGATGGCAATGTATCCCAGGATGGGAGGTCACAGGGTCACAATAGGGGGGTTGTCCAGTGGGGGGGGGGGGGTTGCCAGTGGGGATGTCAGGAATCGCGGGAATGCTGTCATTGACGATATACAATAGTCAGGATTGAGGATTTTCTGCCCCATCTGATGCCGATTCGAACACGATGCGCGGACCTGCGGCATCGAAACCGGATAGTAAAATAGACTGTGCAGGCATGACTATATAGTAAAAATCTGTACTATACAGTCAAAATCTAATTGTACACAGCACCGTGCAATTAGATCCCAATTGAATAGAAAATAAATAACACCGGGTACGGGCGTAACACTTCAGATATATACAGGACCTGCAATCACAGTACTGTAAGTCATTAGATGCAGCAGTGGGGAAAGCATGTCTGAGCTGATTGGTGGTGTGTTCATGATGAGTCCTGTGAGTTTCTACGGTTCTAATGCTTTGCACTGAGCTGTTGTTGCACTTTGGGGGAAACTTACAAAGATTGAATGGGTGCGAATGGTCGTATTCCTACCCATTCAATGTGATTTTCACACATCTGCAAATTTCCGAAAGTACGAATTCGTACAATTTGTATTTATACCGTGCGTAAGTGTTAGCATTTAAAAAAAAAATATGAATAAATCCACCATCAATAGAATATGGACATAAGGATGCATTTATGTATTATATATTATGCATTCTATGGTATCGTCAAATTTACTAATGATTCGTTCCGGTGAATACGAATATGAATCAACAGTAAATCCGAATGGCAAATAGACCATCTGTTCCATTCTTATTTGTCAGAAGCCTGCATGGATCAGTCAGATCCATGCAGTCACAAACAGCCAGCAGGGTAATTCCACAGCCTGGGGAAACCTATTTATAGTTCCCCCGGCAAAAGCATTAAACCTGCTGACTTTTCAGCCCAGGCAGAGACCCTGGGGGAGTAGGGACCTCCCCAATAAAGGGGTCTCCCTCCTCCAGGATACCCCCTGCCCGGGCTGAAGCCCGGAGCAGTTCCCGGTGCCCCAGGACGGTAGGCACCTGGCTGATCTTCTGGTGTAAAAATTAGAATGAAAACTATTTTCTCGGAGAACCACACGTCCCAGCATGTGGGGCATTAAAGGGCCCGCTGGTACTTGTAGTTCTACAACACAAAAAAAGAAAACACAGACACATAAGAGGAATACAACTTCATTCTACAATATTTCACACTGTATGTACTTATGGATTCCATTGTTGGACCATCTCTTTGTCCTGTAGAAATCCACTCGCTAAATTATACTGACCAAGGCCTCCAGTATGGATCGCGTCCTTTTCGTTCTGTAGCAGGCATCCCGGGACTTAAAATAACAAACCAGCATATGTGTTCGCAGCTCCTCCCCCGAACTGGGGGATTGGCTATTCAAAATGATGTAGCATGTTTACATTGCTCTATTGTCTTAAGGCCCCATACACGAGAACGAGATTGGACCCAACTTTTCAATCTCGACTGGTCTGTTCAACAGATTGTGCGCACGTGATCGTATGATGTGCACTCCCACAGGTAGTGAGGTCTGCCCCTAGATGAGATGTGCTGCAAGTCTCATCCATCGGCTGTCATTACGGTTAAATGAGAAATCGCATGTCCTTTTAAGCAGCTGCTATCTTTGTCTGCTGTGTTCCAGGGAGGGGGGTAGAAACCATCATAGACAGCAACTGGGATGAACTTAAGGCCACCATCCACTATGGTGAGGCATTGCATGCCGTGCTTCGCATGCAATACCCTGCCGACTGATGCGACGTCTGATTAGCTTATTTAATATTAACGGGTGTAGTTTCACCCACTTTTTAGGTCACGCCCCACTTTGTCGAGTCCTGTTTATGCCACTGCCTGGGACAATGTAGGGGTCTGAGACTGCAGCAGAGGAGCAGCCAGATCCTCCAGCATTGCTACGATCATACCCCCAGTGGTTATTCTGCTATAACACCCTTTCTTCCTCTAGTGGGCATGCCCTAACAAGCACCTTGATAGCAATTGGTGCAGGACACTTTATTTTGTGCTGCCGACCATATTGTTTTGATCCTGATATAGATATCAAAGTTTTATACAGAACTTAATTAACAGGGAAGAACTGATTTATCCTTTTTTATATATCAAAATATAACAAGAAAGAGAAAAAAGAATTTTGCACTATGGACGCACTCCTGGAGAATTTAAATTTTTCTTAAAACTTTAAACTTTATTGAATTTTGTTTTAAAAGATAAGGGGGAGGTGCTCTCTGTGTCTGTTTAGCA
Source organism: Crinia signifera (assembly GCF_055691185.1). Taxonomy (NCBI): domain Eukaryota; kingdom Metazoa; phylum Chordata; class Amphibia; order Anura; family Myobatrachidae; genus Crinia; species Crinia signifera. Next base: position 58,742,230 of record NC_139226.1, read on the forward strand.
TATGAGTACACAGATAGTATCCCTCCTTATTTCAGTGAAATATTTCAGAGGTTAAAATTAACAGACACACATTAACAAAACGGACATATACGTGAAGAACGTGTATTGCACCTATCAAGGAAGAAAAAGTGTGTGTATATAGACTTTAAAAAATAGGCTTGTTCTTCAGTGTCTTGTTGTCACTGTTGCTTCAGAAAGATATATACTTAAATGTAGCTATTTGCCTGATTGGCCTTTCACTGTCAGTAATAATAATTACACTGTGGACTTCCGGTTCCTGCTCCCATGTGAGAGGACAGGTGAGGGAGAGCTCCGTTGCAGCCCCAGCCCCAAAGTAAAATGAATTGAGCTTACCCCGGAGACTGAAACTTTCCCCCAGCCCGGTGCCGCAAGGAAGGGCAGAGAAGAGGAGAGGAAGATAGCGACGCCGACTAAGCCACGAGGAAGCGGAGTGCGGGGACAGAGGAAGTGCGAGCTCTGACGCGGCGGTAGACAGGAGGTGCTACAGGACAGCGGTGTCTGCCGGGAACGGTGACGTTGTCTGCCGGGAACTCCGACCTGGGACGCCGAGGAGTGACGTCGCGGCAGTCAGGAGACGCCACACCGCAACACAGCCGGCTGCCTCCGAAGCGAAGGAAGGAGGAAGCAGATTGACAGGGGCTAAGTGAAGCAAGGCAGCGCAAGGCAGCGCAGAGGATTAATGCGGCAGCCATCTATGGTGAGCGAGACCTGAACCCTGAGAGGACACAGTTTGTCAGCAGACTCTGGCTGAGAGGTACCTGATGTATTAAAATTGACTGAATGGGGCATGAATAATAATAATAAAAAAAAAAAAAACCCTCCTGATGATTGCAGCACATTGATTTATGCAGTAAAGTACAGGGAGGAGATGTGAGCTGGCCAAAGCTGCTACCTAAGGATATAAACAGCCGTGATTGTGGAGTGTGATCTGAACCCTGAGAGTAACAAACTGTTTGCTTGCAGATTATGACTGAGAAGTACCTGAAGTAGTAACATTGACTGTATTGAGGTCTGGATATAAGGAAAAAAAAAAAAAAAACTCTTGAGGTGGCTGCGGCATATTGGGCTAATATCCACTGGAAGCATCCGGGACTGTTAGTAACATTGTGCTTTTACCAGTGCTTTTTCCAGTGGGGGAATAGATAACGAGGCTGATACAAGGCAAAGGCAACTGAGGCCCTGAGCTGATAGTATCAAGACTATATAACTACTGGAGACATTCTGAGACTATTAGTAACATTGTGCTTCCATCAGGGGAGGAATAAGTAATAAGGCCTACAAAAAGCAGGCTTTGGAAGGGAGGAGTAATTTCACCCTTAAGCTATTAGCAGAAGTATAATATCACTTAAGATCACCAGTATATGACCACACGTGATTAAATAAGACTATAGAAAGGAAAAACTTAAGCCGTGCTGCACCGTATGGATAGGTATCTGTCACCACAGATGCCGAGAAACAGTAGGGTTAAGAAAGTGGTGGAACCCAAAATGGCGGCAACAAAGGAGACACCAGGCCCCAAAATACAAGTGCAGCCAGCATCACCAGCCCCAACCAGACATACGATAGAAGACTCCCCGGTAACATATGGCGAAGTGGTCAAAGCCATACAATTGACAATGGGGCCGCTAATGGAGATGCAGGCCTCTAAGTTTTCAGCGGCCATACAAGAATTGAAAGAGGAGTTTCAACAAATAGTAAAAGAGCAGCGGGAGACCGAAGGCAGAGTAGGAGAGCTCTTTACAGATATGGCCACGGTGAAACAATCCACTGCTACAATGCAAAATACAGTAGACCTGATGCAGGCCAAGATTGACAATTTAGAAAATAGGGCCAGAAGAAATAATCTTCGGATAGTCGGCTTGGATGAAGCCATAAAGGGGCCTGATTTGTTCCACTTTATACAACAATCCCTACCGGAGATGTTGCAAATAACAGCAGAATGCAAAGACATGATAATTGAGAGAGCCTACCGGTTGGGACCGGTGCATAAGTCCTCAGAAGGGAGGCCAAGAGTGGTCATTTTCAAATGTTTGAATTATCAGCATAAGGAAGCGATCTGGATGGCGTCAAGGAAAACTAGGGATTTGACTTGGAAGGGAGCGAACATTTTTTTATTCCAGGACTTTTCGGCAGAAGTGTCCAGGGCACGCAGGGAATTTTCTCCGCTGTGCGCTAAACTATTTAAAGCTAATGTGAAGTTTGCTTTGATATTTCCAGCAAGGTTGAGGCTGTTTCTGGATGAGACCACTAAAGAGTTTACTAATGTGAGGGAAGCGGAGAGATTCTTAAGAGAAAAAGTGGCCTCGTTTGGGGAACAGACCTGTAACCCTGGAAATAGTGCTGTTTAAAATGAGAATATCTTTACTTAGGGCCTGAGAAGAGAACAGGCCGAGTAAGAGCGGGAAAAAACTATATAAAAGGAATAGAAAAGAATAGAAAAAAAAAAAAAAAAACACAAAAAAACAAAAACAAAACAAACAGATGCTCTAGAAAAATATATAGATTATAAGAGAAAGAACGACACCGGGGGAGGATAGAGAAGGGATGCACCCCTATATAATAAAAAAAAATAAAAAAAAAAAAAAAAAAAATAACAGATAAAAAATAAAAAATATATATACAAAATAAAAATAAATAAATAAGAATAATAAAAATAACAAAGGTAGATTCTCATGTCAATCAGGAGAGGGGTCCCACGAGGAGGATGGGTCCTCATGCTAATATTTAAGGGGGAGTGCCTTGGCAGCCCAGTGCCATTAGGATGAGAAAATCAAGGGGGGTCTAGGAGATTGGGCTCAGGACTGCGAAGGCAACCTAAAAGATATGTTAAGAGAAAGAGTGTATATATAATCGAAGGGAAGTTAGTAAGGGGGTGTATCAAACATTAAAAGGGTCGGGGTAACCCAAATGAAGAGATAGATAGATAGGAAGGAGGAAGAGCTGGGGCAGGCTAGGGGGGATCCCAGAAAATGAGAGTGATTAAGTCAGTCGAAAGGCTAAAATTGAGATAAGAGGAGGTCCAGAAGGAACAACAATGGTTCACAGGGGAAGTTTTGATCCCCTGGTGATGTTTATGTTATTGTCTCCATACTCAAGAAATATGGATTTATGTTCTTTTTGTGAATGTATGATAAGTTTTTTTGGTAATGTGTCATGTCTAATGTTATATGTGAGATCTATGGCCAAACCTGACAGATCCATCTCCTGAGGTATCAAAATTAGTTTCAAATTGGGAACCCTGAATGTGGGAGGGATAAATACTCCTGCGAAGAGGAAAAAGATATTAATATACTTAAATAAGTTACGCTTAGATGTAGTGTTTTTGCAAGAGACACATCTGCTACCCCCGGAGATACTCAAATTAAATACAATGAAATGGAAAGTTATAGCATCAACATATCACACATCAAAATCAAGGGGGGCAGTAATTCTGGTAAAACAGTCTTTAGACATTATAGTACACTTAGTGGATGCCGATCCTCAGGGTAGATATATTATTGCAGATGTCACGATTGGAGGTGAAAGATATACCCTATGTAATTTATATGCACCAAACTCAAAGGCGAAAGAATTTTTTGCTCCATTGATCAATAAATTATACTCATACCCTATGGATTCAATAATAATGGGAGGGGATTACAATTTAGTAGCTTCCCCAACATTAGATAGAAATTTGCCAGCGAAAAGAAGAAGCAAGGAGGGAAGAGGAATTATAGGATGGGTGACTCAAAAAATGCAAATGGTCGATACATGGAGAGCATGTTACCCTACGAAGCGGGAGTACACATGTCTCTCAGCAGCACATGGTACATTATCTAGGTTAGATTACTTATTAATATCAAGAAAATTATTCCCTAAATTAATCGACACCAATATAGAAACTATCTCGATATCAGACCATGCATTATGTTGGATAAAAATAGCCCAAAAAACAGATAAAGGGCCGATTAGACAATGGTTTTTTCCATCGTACCTGTCAAATTCAATTAAGTTACGGGAAGAATTAGAGCTAATGTGGGAGGAATACACACTAAATAATAAGGACATGGGGGAAAAAGACCCACTGATATTTTGGCAGGCGTCCAAATCAGTAATGAGAGGCCAACTGCAGTTGTATTGCAGGGCGACGGAAAAAACCATGGAGAGAACATACATAGAAGCCCAAGAGGCATTAACTGATTCATATCAAGAATATAAAAGAAACCCATGTAAAAAAAATAGGACTTTCTATTTAGAGAGGAAAGCTATATTCGATAATATATTGAAATCTTTAGAAGCTAAGTTCTCATTTCAGAGGGAGAGTGCAATATACAGATACGGAAATAAGGCAAGTAAGTTGCTGTCAAACTTACTAAGGGGGAAACACACGAGTACTTCCATTATTGTTATTAAAAATAAGGATGAAGCCCGGATTAAAAAGAATAAGGATATAGTACAGGTCTTTAGAGACTATTACCTACAGTTATATTCTAAACAGGAAATTAATACGACAGACAGGGACAGGTTCTGGACTGGATTAAGGGTTCCCCAGGTGTCGGAAACACAAGCGGCAACGTTGATGGTGCCAATTTCAGAACAGGAGGTGCAAAGAATTATAGGATCACTAAAATTGGGTAAATCCGCAGGACCAGATGGGTTATCTAATGAATATTATAAAATCCTGGCCCCTAAAATTAGCAATATGTTGGCTAGAGTGTACAATTTAATACTAACAGGTAAAGCACTTCCCTTATATTTTAATTCGGCTACGATTAAAGTCATACTTAAACAGGGAAAAGATCCAGAACAACCTAACTCGTATAGGCCAATATCATTATTAAATACAGACTATAAAATATTAACAAAAATTATATCTGAAAGACTTAAGGTAATTTTACCATCCATAATACACCAGGATCAATCAGGATTTATCTGGGGGCGCCAATCAGTGGTAAATATAAGAAAAGTCTTAACAGTAATGGAATGGGTGAGATTACATCCGGGATCGGATATAAAAGTAGTGCTTTCTCTGGATGCAGAGAAAGCTTTTGATATGGTCACCTGGGAACATTTGATAGATACACTCGGGAGATTCGGAATGCCAGTAGATTTCGTGTCACTGATGGCAAGACTGTATACTACTCCGGGTACCCAGGTTGCTATTAACGGGTATATATCTCAGCCCTTTAATATTGAAAGGGGTACGAGGCAGGGGTGCCCTTTATCACCCCTGCTATTCGCAATGGCATTGGAGCCTCTGGCAATTTCCCTGAGGACCACGAATAGATATAGGGGGGTTGAGGTGGGAGGCCTGGAGACAAAGTTAGCATTGTATGCGGATGACATGCTGCTTTTTGTCTCCAGCCCTTCAGAATCAATACCATGCATAGTCCAAATAATTGAATCCTTTGGCTCATTTGCAGGTTATAAAGTTAACTACAGTAAGTCAGAACTAATGGTGATGACAGGGGAGACCTCAAATTTGAAGTTGAACCCTCTAATAAACCAATTCTCGATTGTAAATAACCACTTTAAATATCTGGGTGTATGTATACCTGAGAAAATGAGGGATATTTACTCAAAAAATATTACACCAGTGATAATGAGTATATCAAAACTTTTGAAGAACTGGGAGACATTACCACTATCACTAATGGGGAGAGTGGAGGTAATTAAGAGCGTGGCCTTCCCAAAATTGGCATATATCCTGCAAATGATACCAATAGGACTTAGTAAAACGGATATGAAAGCAGTAAATCGTATATTCCGCTCCTTTCTGTGGGCAGGAGGTAAAAGTAAAGTGGCCTATAATAAATTACAGTTACCCAGAAAGGAAGGTGGATTAAACATGCCAGACATAGGGGCCTACTGCAAGGCAGTTAGCTTCAGATATATCATAGATTGGCTTCAGAGGAGATCAGTTTTTACCAACCTTGAGTTAGAGGAGGGTTTTTTCTATCCGTACTCACCCACAGCGTTGATTCACTCCCCAAAAAAAATGATACCTATAGATTTGTTTACCTCCATTTTATTTAAAGAGACGTATAAAGCTTGGATAAGCACGAATAAACAAATAAAGAGGAATTTCACAAGCTCACAGTTTAATACAATATGGGGAAACCCACAATTCAAACCAGGGATAGAAAATAGTTATTTCCTGAGATGGAAAGAAAAGGGTATAAGTGTAATCAGAGATGTCTTCGATCCGGGTGGCAAGGTAATGACATTTGTTGAGTTAAGAGAGAAATATGGAGTGGAACAAAAGCAGTTTTATATGTATCTTCAGGTGAGACATTATATACAGACACAGAGACCTGTTATGGAGGATGAGGAGGCTGTGGATCCCGTCAAAAGATTAATGACAATAATAAGCGCAGCGAGATACCGCTTGTCTTTGTATTACGATATGTTGCAAAATACTAGATCCAAAGAAAAATGGAAAGGAGTGATAAGTAAGTGGCAGAGAGATATACCAGATATGCCTAACTGGGAGCTGGTACTGAAGAACTGCACTTATACATATAGATGTTTATACTCAGTATTATTGCAGGAGGTATATTTTAAAATATTATCGAGAGCATATATTTCACCAGCACGAAGAGCCCACATGATTCCGGGGGAATCTGATCGATGTGTTAAGTGCAGCAAAGTTTCAGCCTCCTTTTTTCATAATTTCTGGGGCTGCGGAAAAATAGCAGTATTCTGGAACAAGGTGATAAATTACGTAAATAGGGTATTCTCACTAAGACTCGTGAAGAAACCACAAACATGTATCTTGTTTTATATAGAAGAAGGGGAATTGGGCCCTAGGAGTAGAAAGATAATGCCGGCACTAATAGTAACATTGGGAGTAGCTAATAAGCTTATTTTATATCACTGGATCAAGCGTACAGCTCCATCTATAGCAGAATTGGAAAACATGGTGCTGAAAATCATCTATATGGAAAGGAGAGCCACGCTTCCGGATATTGAGACAGGGATTATTAGGTTCTATAAAAAATGGGGGATCTATATTGAATCACTGCCCACAGAAACTAGGGAAAATGTAATGAAACTATTTGATAATACTACTTGGTCAATAAGGAGACAAAGCATGGTAAATGGAAGGAGGAGTTGAAAATGTACTGAACTAAATTTAGAGAAAGAGAAATCAGCAGGTGAAGTCAAAAAACATTTAGTAGGATGATCATAGGTTTGGCAGGGTCACTGTATGTAAAATTTCTACCCTATCCTGTCACTCTAGTACAGAAGGTTTTTTTTTTTTTTTTCTCTTGTGTTTTTGTTTTTTCTTTTGTGTGTTTTTTTTTTTTTTTTTTTTAACGTAAGAAGAGGAGAAATGAGGGGGATGGGATACAATAATAGGGGGAGGGGGGATGAGGGGGTGGCCTTATATAAAATATATGTATGTGTACGTGGGCAGATATAAGCGTATGTATGTATACATATATGTATTTATTATTTACCTAATTATTTATATTTAACGGCACATAGAGGGCCCATCATGAAATACACCGTATCTTTTTTTTTTTTTTTTTTTTATCACAAGATTTAATCACAAAAAAAAAACAAAAAAAAACAAACACATATATCACTAGGGAAAATGTAAAAATTAAATAAAGACACATTTAGGCCCCTTACTAAGTAGGAACACCGAAGGGAAGAGGGAAGGGGGGGGGGGGGGAAGGGAAGGGAGGGGGGGGAGGATAAAAGAGATAAAAAAGAGAAGGGAAAAGGGATCACATATCACGATACACTGTAAAACACAGTACACCCTCATCCTCATAGAGACTAAATGATACGAAAATATATCTTGAGGCTCAAGATGAATAAGTGTTTAGATTAAGTGATATGAGAGAATTGCATCTCATATACCCTGTAAAAGATAATTTACAATATGTATTGTATGTATGATTTAGGTTAAGTTTTTGTGTAGATGTATGTATATATGTATATTTGCTTTTTCGAAAAATAAATAAAAAGAACTGTAATTAATTACACTGTATCGATTTTTGGGAGTCTGCCTGGGACGTATATCGTCCTTTCTGGTAGTTTTATAAACTTCAATGCAGACTGCTTGTTGTTCTATTGTTACTTTGTTTTGTAACACTTTGAATCTAATAAACTTTGATAAAAGTAGTTTTGTTGTTCAGGGTCATATCACCTAAATATAGTGTGTAAATATCACCCTAAATATTTATCAGCTGGGATTTTAATATTTAAAACCCTGATAGGTTTGTCCTGCCCCAGCAAAACCCACCACTCAAGGGGTTAAAACGACATTCAATAAAGTTTAAAGTTTTAAGAAAAATTTAAATTCTTTCTCCAGGAGTGCAAGCACAGTGCAAAATTATTTTTTCTCTTTCTTGTTATAAATTGTACCCTATTTGCCCAGATAGCACCCCCGTCACAATATAATAAATATAATAAAGGCGGACCTCCAGAATCCCAAGATTAAAGGGACTCTTTCCAACTGTGTGCGGATTACTAACTTTCCCTCCCCCAATCCCCCTTTGAAATCAGATATCAAAATATGCAATCTTCTCTTTGTAATTGTATATCCACAACTTATTGCATCCAATTAGGATTTGCTTAACACTTGTTTATCATCTATATATGTCTAATGTCTGTGAGTTTCAGAAACACTGCCATCTGCTGGCATAGAATGAAACTACATCTCTTTCTCACACATGCACAAACACAGAAGATAGTGTAATAACCAGACCTTGTGTTAATGTGTACATAGCAAGCCGACAGACTTTTATCCTCATTTGGGGAACAATGCTTAAGAGATTTGTGCAGAATAGACATGGATAGGGGAGCTATTGTGCCCCTTTGTCCGGGTATAATGTAAAATGGTTTAGCCCAGCTGTTTAACTAAAGCAGGAGGGCTACAGACTGGACGTTATCCCCTGCAAAGTAGGGGAGAAGCCCCTGTGAATGGATACAGTGGTAAAAAGAGTCTAATAAAGTTGGGGAGCTCGAGCCCCAGATCCGGGTGCCTGTCGCATAACTGGGGGCGCGTGAGGAAGTACATAAAGCCGGCAGCCGTTAACGGCTAAGAGAGACGGTTCCCTGGAGAGGCTGGGAAGGGCAGCGCTACGCAGCTAGCAGGATATAGCAAGGCAAGGCTGGGGCAGAGACTGCAAGCTTACCGGGTCTCCTGACAGGCAGCGGAGGTCAGGTCCCGACAGTTCCGGCACTGTCTGTGCGGGGAGGAGCAAGCGGCGATTGACAGCACAAGTGAGGGAGGAGGCTGTCTTCCCCCGGTGGACTGGCTAGCTGTACCCGCGAGCGGAGGGCTGATTCCCGGTGACCGGAGGCTGGAGGATCCATTGGCACTCTGGTCCACCCGGAGGTGTGACCCCGCCCAGCGGAGGGGGTCACGGAATCAGCAGTGAGGCTCCAACATAGGCGGCGCCCGGTGACAGAGGTGCGGCCTGGGCAGAAATCCACCAACGGTAGGCGGCTGATGCCGGGAGAAGGAGGGTTAAGATGGTGACGCACTTAGGCCCTCCCAAAGGGGGTGTAGCAGGAGACTGAGCCCCACTGTATTGTGAGCTGTCTGGCAGTTAATTAGACTGGCGCTGCTGCCACCTCTGGACTTTGTTTATCGTAGCAACCTGCTCTAATGATAGTGACAGGCATAGTAGAGTGAGACTGCAGCCACATGTCATCGTACTCACCCACAGCTAAAAGCGAGACAAGCTGCCTATAGTGACAGTACGGAAATTGCATGTAGGATTTCCCTAAAGTCCTGGAAAGCACCTTATACTAAAGGCTGACACCTGACAATACAGAGAAACTACTGGGAGGGCTGCCCAGCATAAGGAGAAGAAGCGATACTTCAGCCCTGTATAGATAAATGTGATAGACTGCTGGGACCTCACTGCACAGCGCAGGGAAGTGACATTGTATTTGGAGTTAGCTGAGAGAGAGACAGGGAGCAAGAATATAAGCTATATTTACCAGGTTGATAGACAGGAGCCTCTAACCCCGTAGTTATTCCATAATACAGCCTATAACCCAGCTATTAACCCAAACGGAAAGAAACAGGAGTGAGAAGATATTGCCTTTGGGAGTATAGATGGAAAAGGACAAAGTTACAATACATATTAGCTAAAGCTAGCAGTTTGGAGAGGTGACTTCCCAAGATACTTACCAGAAGGAGAGTACATTGTTCATCAGGGTCAAGCTGCACGGAATCTGTAACGAAAACTAGACAGGATCAATCACAGCATTGCACCAAATGTTGGAATACAAATAGAAAGAGAAAAGATACATATCTCTTCAGTTGTCCCCAGTAAAGATTAGGGACGTGTCATATTGCCACACAGGATTATACATTGTATTGAGAACGCTCCAGTCTTCAAAGGGGAGTAATTGAGGGCCCCAGAAACATTGTAGTAAACTAGAATTGGACTAAGTTAAGACTTTTTGCCTTTACATATGAAACTCCTTTTGGGACCTGCAGTATATGGTTCTGTAAAGAAGTATGGTGTAATACCGTGTAATGTTTTAGAGTTAAGTTTGACGCATTACCTTAGAGTTGGTAGTGTATTTAACGTGTTAGTGATTTAAACAAGTATCTAGTTAGGAGCACAGCAGTTTAATTAACATATCTACCAAAGCAATTCTACGGGGTTGCCAGTAAAAGTTAATTGTACATTACGTTGATAGTAGTAACCATTTACCATTGTATGATTCTGCAAAAGTTGAAAGTTTATCCATATGTTTGTATACTGTAAATTTGCTAACCAACATTTGTTCAGAAAATAAAACTAATATACTTACCAATACTGGAACAGTTTTTGAGAGGATTCTGCGAAGAAGAGATAATCTGCAAAACAGAAAGGAACAGAGCATTACAATAGAATCCCAGTTTATTACAAAGAAAATATCGTGGCGTCACGAACAGGATTCGAATAGTTAATTGTGCGCAAGGAAAAAAAAAAAAAAAAAGATGGAAGTCTCCGGTGTTGTGTCGACTATAGGAAGCTCAATGCGGTAACCCATAAGGATGCCTATCCTTTACCGCGTATTGAAGAAACGTTAACCGCATTAAAAACTGCCAAGTTTTTCTCTACGTTAGACTTAACAAGTGGATACTGGCAAATCCCAATGGCCATCGAGGATCAAGAAAAGACCGCATTCACCACCCCGATGGGCCTTTTCGAATGGGACAGAATGCCATTTGGGCTGTGTAATGCACCTGCGACATTCCAACGCGTAATGGAGCACTGTCTTGGGCACCGGAATTATGATATGGTCCTCTTATATTTAGATGACATCATCATTTTTTCTAAATCATATTCTGATCATCTGCAACATCTTGATGACGTCCTCTCCCAGTTGACAAAGTACGGACTCAAGTTAAAACCAGCGAAATGCCATCTGCTAAAGCCTCGTGTACAGTATCTGGGCCATATAGTAAGCGCCAATGGAATTGAAACAGATCCTGAAAAAACCTGTGTTGTGGAAGATTGGCCGATTCCTAAAACCCTTAAAGAAGTTAGGAGTTTCCTAGGGTTTGTAGGATACTACAGACGATTCATCCAAGGGTTTGCCAAAATCGCCACGCCACTACATGAACTTTTACGCGGAAAGTCAGGTGCGGATAAGAAAAGCAATATCCCTGTGCGATGGGTTGAAGTGCATCAAGAAGCGTTTGAGCAACTGAAATCTTCATTACTGAAAGCCCCGTTATTGGCTTACCCAGACTATGAACAGCCCTTTTATGTCAGTACAGACGCTAGCCATCAGGGACTGGGGGCCGTCCTGTACCAGAAAGAAAATGGAAATAATAGAGTAATCGCCTACGCCAGTAGAGGTTTAAGGAAAACTGAGAGGAACGGCGAAAATTACAGTACCTTTAAATTGGAATTCCTCGCTGTAGTTTGGGCAATCACAGAAAAGTTTAAAAATTATTTAGCCGCGGCCAAAGTAATAATAACCACCGATAACAACCCATTGGCCCATCTTCCAACAGCCCACCTGAATGCTCTGGAACAGAGATGGGTATCGAGATTGGCAAACTTTAACTATACTATCCAGTACGGTAGCGGTAAAACAAACAACGCTGCCGATGCTTTATCCCGATTACCCACGGATGAGTTAACGGAGAAAGAGGATGAATTGGAAGATATAGAGACTCCGCCATTTAGTCGTTCTAGAGTCAGGCAGAATGTCATTCGAGTCAACACAACAGATGAGGACCAGGAGAGTCCAGGAATTGATTGGAGTGCAGTTCAGAATCAAAGCTCCATCTTACAAGAAGTAAAGCGCATGATACAGAATGACGTCTGGTTAACCAAGGAACAGAGAAAAGCCGCAGACCCCGAGTTGATAAAATTGTTGCGGCATCGTGAGAAAATCTATTTCAGGAAAGGAGTGATGATTAGGAGCATTGTCGATCCAGGAACACATCAAAACCTCCAGCAAATAGTCGTGCCCAGATCACAAGTCGAACACTTATTGTCAGCATATCATAATGAATCTGGACATTTTGGGATGCAAAAGACTGAGGCTGTGTTGAGAAGTAGATATTTCTGGATAGGGTTAAAATCAGACGTGGAAAGGTGGTGCCAGAATTGTGCTGTCTGTTCCCGAAAAAGAAGTACTGGACCGACGCAGAAGGCCCCTTTACATCCTATCACCAGCCAATATCCTCTTGAACTAGTGGCTCTGGATCACGTAAAGTTGGATACGAGTTCGCAAGGATACCAATACATGCACACTATAACCGACCATTACAGCAAGTTTATAGTGGCTGTCCCAGTGAAAGACATGACCGCAAAGACCACAGCAACGGTCTTTCTAAATAAGTTTGTTCGTCCTTATGGATATCCAGACCGCATCTTAACAGATCAAGGTGCTGCCTTTGAGTCACAATTGTTCAAGGAACTCTGTCAACTGTATGAGTGTAAGAAACTAAGAACAACTGCTTATCATCCTCAAACCAATGGATTGTGCGAGAGAGTTAATCAGACCCTGATTGGAATGATCAGAAGCCTTCCAGTTGAAAAAAGATCCAGATGGCCAAGCATCCTTCCAGAGCTCACCTATTTATATAACAACATCGAACATTGTTCTACAGGCTTCACGCCATATTATCTTCTATTTGGCAGAAGGGGCAAACTCCCTAAAGATTTGGAATTGTTACCCGCATCAAATGACTCCTCCTTTCCCCCCGAAACGGATTGGGTACAAGAGCACCAAAATCGGATGAAACTTGCTAAAGAAACTGTGCTACAAAAGATGGAGACAGTGCATCAGCGACAAGAGCAAAATTATAACTTAGACGCCCGATCGATTCCCTTACCGCTGGGAAGTCGCGTGTGGAAAAAGAAAAATCACCGTTCTGGAAAGTTAGACGACAGATGGGAAGAAGAGCCCTATCAAATTGTAGGGGTCCCGGACGACACTGTATTCACGTATCGGGTAGAGAGGCAGTCTGATGGATACACTAGTGTGGTGCATCTAAATTAACTAAAATTGTGCACAACTGAGCTATTACCATCTACTATGAAAGAGGAAATTGAAAGGGAAATCCGATTCCCTGAAGAAGAAAGAGGCGATCCTCGTACTGACCCCATGGCCATGTTAATGTTAATGACTGGGCCTGTTATTACGGGGACTAGTTGCTCGAGCTCGCAAAGTTCATGTTATAGTCGTCATGAAATTGTAATTGATGATGTGAATAGCACTGTTTTGTCAAAGATAGACATGTCTGTGCCAGAGTTAAGAAGGTCAGAAAGAAGTGGTAAGGGTCGTTTACCCTTACGTTATAGAGAGTAGCTTTGTATACCGTTGTTATGTATATGGGTTAAATGTTGTAATATTTTATGTAAGAGTGCGTGGGGACACGCACATTTCTAAGGGGGATGCATGTAATAACCAGACCTTGTGTTAATGTGTACATAGCAAGCCGACAGACTTTTATCCTCATTTGGGGAACAATGCTTAAGAGATTTGTGCAGAATAGACATGGATAGGGGAGCTATTGTGCCCCTTGGTCCGGGTATAATGTAAAATGGTTTAGCCCAGCTGTTTAACTAAAGCAGGAGGGCTACAGACTGGACGTTATCCCCTGCAAAGTAGGGGAGAAGCCCCTGTGAATGGATACAGTGGTAAAAAGAGTCTAATAAAGTTGGGGAGCTCGAGCCCCAGATCCGGGTGCCTGCCGCATAACTGGGGGCGCGTGAGGAAGTACATAAAGCCGGCAGCCGTTAACGGCTAAGAGAGACGGTTCCCTGGAGAGGCTGGGAAGGGCAGCGCTACGCAGCTAGCAGGATATAGCAAGGCAAGGCTGGGGCAGAGACTGCAAGCTTACCGGGTCTCCTGACAGGCAGCGGAGGTCAGGTCCCGACAGTTCTGGCACTGTCTGTGCGGGGAGGAGCAAGCAGCGATTGACAGCACAAGTGAGGGAGGAGGCTGTCTTCCCCCGGTGGACTGGCTAGCTGTACCCGCGAGCGGAGGGCTGATTCCCGGTGACCGGAGGCTGGAGGATCCATTGGCACTCTGGTCCACCCGGAGGTGTGACCCCGCCCAGCGGAGGGGGTCCCGGAATCAGCAGTGAGGCTCCAACATAGGCGGCGCCCGGTGACAGAGGTGCGGCCTGGGCAGAAATCCACCAACGGTAGGCGGCTGATGCCGGGAGAAGGAGGGTTAAGATGGTGACGCACTTAGGCCCTCCCAAAGGGGGTGTAGCAGGAGACTGAGCCCCACTGTATTGTGAGCTGTCTGGCAGTTAATTAGACTGGCGCTGCTGCCACCTCTGGACTTTGTTTATCGTAGCAACCTGCTCTAATGATAGTGACAGGCATAGTAGAGTGAGACTGCAGCCACATGTCATCGTACTCACCCACAGCTAAAAGCGAGACAAGCTGCCTATAGTGACAGTACGGAAATTGCATGTAGGATTTCCCTAAAGTCCTGGAAAGCACCTTATACTAAAGGCTGACACCTGACAATACAGAGAAACTACTGGGAGGGCTGCCCAGCATAAGGAGAAGAAGCGATACTTCAGCCCTGTATAGATAAATGTGATAGACTGCTGGGACCTCACTGCACAGCGCAGGGAAGTGACATTGTATTTGGAGTTAGCTGAGAGAGAGACAGGGAGCAAGAATATAAGCTATATTTACCAGGTTGATAGACAGGAGCCTCTAACCCCGTAGTTATTCCATAATACAGCCTATAACCCAGCTATTAACCCAAACGGAAAGAAACAGGAGTGAGAAGATATTGCCTTTGGGAGTATAGATGGAAAAGGACAAAGTTACAATACATATTAGCTAAAGCTAGCAGTTTGGAGAGGTGACTTCCCAAGATACTTACCAGAAGGAGAGTACATTGTTCATCAGGGTCAAGCTGCACGGAATCTGTAACGAAAACTAGACAGGATCAATCACAGCATTGCACCAAATGTTGGAATACAAATAGAAAGAGAAAAGATACATATCTCTTCAGTTGTCCCCAGTAAAGATTAGGGACGTGTCATATTGCCACACAGGATTATACATTGTATTGAGAACGCTCCAGTCTTCAAAGGGGAGTAATTGAGGGCCCCAGAAACATTGTAGTAAACTAGAATTGGACTAAGTTAAGACTTTTTGCCTATACATATGAAACTCCTTTTGGGACCTGCAGTATATGGTTCTGTAAAGAAGTATGGTGTTATACCGTGTAATGTTTTAGAGTTAAGTTTGACGCATTATCTTAGAGTTGGTAGTGTATTTAACGTGTTAGTGATTTAAACAAGTATCTAGTTAGGAGCACAGCAGTTTAATTAACATATCTACCAAAGCAATTCTACGGGGTTGCCAGTAAAAGTTAATTGTACATTACGTTGATAGTAGTAACCATTTACCATTGTATGATTCTGCAAAAGTTGAAAGTTTATCCATATGTTTGTATACTGTAAATTTGCTAACCAACATTTGTTCAGAAAATAAAACTAATATACTTACCAATACTGGAACAGTTTTTGAGAGGATTCTGCGAAGAAGAGATAATCTGCAAAACAGAAAGGAACAGAGCATTACAATAGAATCCCAGTTTATTACAATAGCAGACTAGCTTTCGAAGCTTTTGCTTCAAGCGGGCTTACTAGTAAATATATCTGGAATATCAGCATTTCTAGTAGTTATTTTGGGCTTTAAAATTGGACTTCAGTATACACATTTCCATGCTGTGGATTTGTGCCAGATGATACTATATCTGGATTTATGTGTCCCCGAGAGGTATGCTGGGCCCTGGTATCATTTTGTAGGCGTGACCTAATCGTGGTAGACGTAGCTGCCTCCCATGATTAGGCCACACCCCAAAAAAATGTTTACACTTGGTGAAAAAATAGCGGATCTTGTGTAGTTTCATGGCGCCAGCATGGCGCCATGCTACTTCTGGGTTCTACGCTCACCACAACTATCTTAAATAAAGTAACTTAACTTCATGCCAACGTGGATAGTGCATACCCCCACTATCCACGTTGGCATGGAGTTGATTTTAGATCCCGCAGCGTGGGCGAGCGAAGCGAGACCCGCAAGGGGACTCAGACGAATGGCGCCATGCTGGCGCCGTGAAACTACACAAGTACCAAAATAACCTCTAAAGTCGAGGGGGGAGTGTTATTGTCTGTCCGCCCCTCAGCAGCAGCAGTAGCACACACCAACAGCATGTGTTGTGCTGACAGCAGGCTCAGCATGAGCTCTCACACTGTCAGTGTGTGCTGCTGCTGATGCCTGGGAGAGGGGGAGGGGGAAGGGGTAATTAGTACCCCCCCACACACACACACACACACTCTTGGTGGCCCTATATGCCCCGGCAGGAGGAATAGGGGTGGACACGCATAAGTACAGTACATATAAATGGACAACTATGGGAATAAAGGGGTTTAATATTTAATACAATTTAAGTTCTAATGAAGATGGGATGCTATCGGAAACCAATCAGATTCTATCTATTATGTTCTAGAAGGTGCTAAAGATATCCATTTAACTTTTATAGCTGTAAACACTTGAAGTTTAAAATGTGGTGAGCTTTCAGTACAGTCCTTTGTGGAAGGATGGGTGATCAGAGCTTATGTGCAGTTACCCTCAGATCCATAGCGGAGCTTGTGGGCCCAGTTGCAAAAATCTCATTTAGGACCCCCTCTTCCACCCCAACCCAAATTCACAATATGCAACACAGCAGTGGGTGATCGGGAGAAGAAGGGTATGACATTGTAAGGCAGGAGGAGGCAGTGATACAGGGGGAAAGAGTGGGGGACAGGGAGAGAATGACAGGAGAAGACAGTGGGTGAGGGGTGCAAGCACAATGTCCTGTGTGGTACAGATAACAGGGGGCATGTACCTTGGTGGAGGCAGGAACACAGTGGCCCCTACTCTGGACTTGGATGGAACACAAAAACTAGGGGGTCTGTCAACACTTTTTCAAAAGCAATCCATTTATGATTGTGTTTTACTGTATCTCACCATCAGCCGGAAACCCTAAATCAACTGATGGTGAGATACAATAAAACACAATTATAAATGGATTGCTTTTCATAAAGTGGACTTGGATGGGACACAAAAACTAGCCAGTCAGCAGTAATAAGATCATGGCAGGAGAGTGTCTTTTTTAAATCAATTATTATCAAATGTACCAATTGTTTACATTATATTTCTAGCACTACTGTGTATAATACATTTGATGTAATTCACAGCTATTCCCACGATGTCAGTGTCATTCTAATAGCGCTGCTTTTTATATGTTTTGTTTATATTATGCTAAGTGAGTATGGTGTGTACAGACATTCCATGTGCACCACACCTTGTTCTCTCGCTTGTCTGAGACCCGAGTTACAGATCTGGCATTGTTCAGCCACCTTTACAGTACATGGAGTGTGTGCAAAATAACCATTATTATGATATGTATGTGTATATATGACAGTCATCTATCAATGGGGTGTCACAAACCTGTCTTATTTCATGTTTCTTTGCTCAATTTTCCAAGTATCAAACAGCCTTGTTTTGGGATCCATGCTGCTGCTGCTGCTGAATGACATTCCTGGCTGATTATGCACCTGTGGGAACTCCTGATTGTGGTCCCCAAATTTTGCAGCGTTGCATGTTGACTAAACGCTGCCCATATGGTCAGCCACCCCCCTCGCACACTGCGATCCCCCGCACGGCTGCAAATGGATGATTTGCATAATCATCCATTTGCAGCCTTGGGTGTGGGAGAGTAATCATAAACTCCACACAGACATAGGCATTCATCCACACTCACACCACTTATCTAAGAAATAAAGACGCGTACAACTGAATTGGGCTTAAAGGGGACGGCTTATTTATTTTGAGCAGGGGCGGCCTATTTAAATCTAACTAAAATTTATGTCCCTGCTCTAGCTAAGGTG
The DNA here is from genome assembly GCF_055691185.1 of Crinia signifera. Classification (NCBI taxonomy): domain Eukaryota; kingdom Metazoa; phylum Chordata; class Amphibia; order Anura; family Myobatrachidae; genus Crinia; species Crinia signifera. Next base: position 58,760,624 of record NC_139226.1, read on the forward strand.
GCGGGCAAAGAACGGCATGCAAGATAAATAACATCGCTGGAAAAAATAACAAAGTAATAAAAATAATAAACTCCGGATCTAAGGGCCACCTGCCCTTAATTGCCTAGGACCGGCCACCTGCCAGCGTCCATGACAACAGCACAATTTCGAAGCGGACTTTTCAAAGGGGCCACTTGCCCTTAAGGTCAGGGGGTTGACCTTCTGCCTCTGCCCCTGACCTCGCATATCACTAAGGCAGAGCTCACCACTCTGCCCGAGTCAGAAAAAATTGGGCCACCTGCCCTAACCTACAAATGTCCGCAACAATTTACCCTATCCGAAGTAATGATTGTTAAGGTCCAAATGTGGGCCCACCTGGATCGGTGATGCCCACATCTCGACATCAACCACCAGCTAAATGAAAATACGGCTCTAATTTAAACTACCGTTCTTTCCGCCAAAAAACAAAATAAGCCGACAACAACTAAACAGATAATGCGAACGACTTCTTAAAGTGACTTCTAACTAACAATTGGGGCGGAAGGGAAGGCAACGGTTCATGAAGCAAGAGGCAGAATCTTCTGGAAGCAGGATCATCACCCCATCAATCTCCACCTCTAACCTCAAAACAGCCTATCCTGGACCATCATTCAAATCAGCCAACCCGTCAATCAAGACAAGCCGAACCCCCGGGCCCAGATCCAGTGTGTGAGCTAAGGATTCCTGCCGATAGCCAGGTGAGTTTATGCTGTTTTCAGCCAGACAAGCTGGCTTCTACAGTCTTAAACTCCACACAGACATAGGCATTCATCCACACTCACACCACTTATCTAAGAAATAAAGACGCGTACAACTGAATTGGGCTTAAAGGGGACGGCTTATTTATTTTGAGCAGGGGCGGCCTATTTGAATCTAACTAAAATTTATGTCCCTGCTCTAGCTAAGGTGGCGGGCAAAGAACGGCATGCAAGATAAATAACATCGCTGGAAAAAATAACAAAGTAATAAAAATAATAAACTCCAGGTCTAAGGGCCACCTGCCCTTAATTGCCTAGGACCGGCCACCTGCCAGCGTCCATGACAACGGCACAATTTCTAAGCAGACTTTTCAAAGGGGCCACTTGCCCTTAAGGTCAGGGGGTTGACCTTCTGCCTCTGCCCCTGACCTCGCATATCACTAAGGCAGAGCTCACCACTCTGCCCGAGTCAGAAAAAATTGGGCCACCTGCCCTAACCTACAAATGTCCGCAACAATTTACCCTATCCGAAGTAATGATTGTTAAGGTCCAAATGTGGGCCCACCTGGATCGGTGATGCCCACATCTCGACATCAACCACCAGCTAAATGAAAATACGGCTCTAATTTAAACTACCGTTCTTTCCGCCACAACAGTTCAACCTGAACTGACCCGCCACCAACCTAATGACAAAAACTCCCTTAACTAACCCTCTAAACTTCTCAAGGCGTCTATCAAATTCTGAAAAAACAAATCCATGCCGACTATAGAGAGATGCACCCCATCCGGTCTATACAGGGTCTCGTTTCTAAAGGATATGGCCTCGTGCCTGACGACCACTCCGCCCTCCGCTACTATAGCCCTGCCGACAACCGAATTGATCCGCCTCCGTACCAAATCAATGGCACCCGGATTGAGTGCATCTCTCCAAACCCTCCTAGGGATAATCTCTGACCAAAAGAAACGGCAAAATCGCCATTCTCTGATCAGATCCAGCAATAAATTCCTAATCTCGAATCGTATATTGAGACCGGAATTATGCGTGAGGTTGTTGCCCCCCAAGTGTATGATGACAAAAAGTGGGTAACCAAACGACCTAACCGACTCATCCAGAAGACCCCTCAACGCGGACTACCTCATACCTCTATGCCCCAGCCAACGGATAAATCACGTCTCAGGGAAACGCTCCGTATCCGTGGTTACCTGGGACAAGGACAACCAATAAATAAATGAATGCCCCACCATCCAAATCATATTGGTTTCCAAGCGTTGACCTGTAATTCGAAATGATAGATACTGTTAGAAAGATTGAATATAGGCAAACATCGTGAAAAAAAAAAAATTAACGCGCCCGGGAATTCCCTTAAAGGTGATTTTGGATTTCTATATTAAATTGGTGATAACTACTAGGACTGTGATTTGGGTGATCTATTTAAGACTAATTGTTTTTTGACCCACTGAAGTTATTTATAATCCCTACTTGTTGTTTCCTGGGGGGGGGGGGGGGTCACCCGATTTGACTTGAGGCAAAAAACACAAATCGTCCACCAGTTGGCTAGAGCCTAATTTAAGACTGGTGGTAACACAAAAAATTCCTCAAGGCCCCCCAAACACTAAAGCGCGTTTGGGCGAGCGGCTACTCCTCAAATGGGCTCACTGGACTATGTCGGTCTGATGTATCACTTAAATGCACCAGACCGCCATCTTCCGAGTGCTCGTATGTCGACCTGAGACCAACCCGCCGCAGCGGCTGCCGAAGCGATGCCGATACGGAAAGAGTGTGTCCCAAAGTCGGCTGGAGAAAGACCCTGATGCAATATACAGCGCCTGAAAACCGACCTAAACTGAAAGTTAGTAAGGGGGGACCCGTCGATGTGCATCAGCCAGGCCCCGGGCAATTGGGGCCACAACTCCACGTAAGCCAGAGCCGCCGCCACCGGACAGATCCGGCGGTCGCCACTCCGACCCAAATGGACCCACTGACCCCTGCCTGCTACATCGGTCTTTGAGCGCTGTATCTTGCACCACAAACCATCGTGGTGCACGTCGACATGGCCGAACAGCATTGGCGAGGGAGATGCCCTGGTTGCGGACACCAGTTCGCCTACTCTGAACGCCCCATGGAAAGCCATGACAAAGGCCAGCCTGAAAAGTCGAACCTCGTAATCGTTTGAGCAAATTACTCTTAGAGACCTCGAGATTCGACGCAACAGGCCGGCATCAATCGGCCGGCGCCTGTCGGGCAAAACCGGCCTGGTTCTGGCCCATCCTTTTAGCATCCTGGAAAGGATGAAAGACTTGGTGATGTCTCTCTTCCCACCAAGACGCAAAAAGAATGATATGCCTGCCAGAGAGCGTCCCACAAAACTTCTGGACTTACCCTCCAAGTACAGGCTCCATACATAGGCAATAATAAGACGCTAAGAGCTCTTACCTGTGCCACCCCGTTCAAGCATGAACTCGCTCCAGCGCTCCCATGAGGCCAGATAAGCTCTGAAAGTCGCCGGCGCTAACGACCGCAGGGCCAGCTCCTCTACCCCTCCATAGGCACCTGCCATAAAAAAGATAGACACTGTTCACCATATTTCTGGGCTAAAGGCACAAGTTGCCTAAATCTTACCCATTCGAAACGAGACAGTGCATCCGCTACTTCGTAAAGCACGCCTGGGACGTGCTTGGCTCGCAACGTAATGTTGTTCGCCAAGCACAGCATCACTATCCGTGATAAAATACGCAAAACTGGGAGAGAAGTTGACTTTAGGTGGCTAATGGATTGTACTACCCCTAGGTTATCGCACCAAAAGACAACTTCTCTGTTACCCAATTCTGCGCCCCAAAGCTCTAAGGCGACCATTATTGGATATATTTTCAATAATAGCATATTCCTAGTCATGCCGTCTCGTGCCCAAGACTCGGGCCAGGCATCCGCGCACCAACGTCCTGCATAGAATGCGCCGAATCCGGAAGATCCTGCAGCATCTGTATATAATTCCAACTCCGCATTTGCAACGGCTGAAGCTTGCCATATGCAGATGCCGTTAAAATTATCCAGAAACATTTCCCACACTTTCAAATCCCTCTTTATTTCTGAAGATAGACGTAGAAAATGGTGGGGTTTGCGAATCCCGACAGTCGCTCGCTGAAGTTTTCTACAAAATATTTTGCCCATGGGTATAACTCTACATGCGAAATTAAATAGGCCCAATAGAGATTGGGCCTGTCTAAGTGTTAACTTAGCCGCCGCGATGGCATAAAGTATTTCGTCATGTAGGCGACGCACCTTATCCAGAGGAAGTTTACACAGACCCAGCTCGGAATCAATTTCAATTCCAAGGTACACCAGATTCGTAGTAGGTCCCTCGGTTTTTTCCCCTGCCACGGGAACCCCGAAATCCTTAAATAAATCAAGCGCTGTTTCTAGTAACTTAAAGCACAAGTCAGAATTCGGAGGACCCACTAGAAGAAAGTCATCCAAATAATGAGTAATGCTGTCAGCTCCCGTCACTTCCTGTAGGCACCACTGTAAAAATGTGCTAAAGCGCTCAAAATAAGCACATGAAATAGAGCAACCCATGGGCAAACATTTATCTATGTAAAAACCCCCATTCAATTTAAATCCCATGTATTGAAATGCGTTTTTATTCAAAGGTAACAGTCTAAAAGCTGATTCAACATCCAATTTGCACATGAGGGCACCAGGACCAAGCTTTCGAATAATTTCTATAGCGTCCTCAAATAAAAAATAATTAACAGTGCACAAATCGTCATCAATGGCGTCATTGACGGACGACCCTCTAGGACATGAAAGATGCTGAATCAGCCTGAACTTTCCTTTAACCTTCTTGGGAACCACCCCAATAGGGGACAAAATTAGTCCCTCAACTGGTGGTGTTGAAAATGGGCCTGCCATGCGACCTAGTTTAACCTCGGCCTCAACTTTTTGCGATATTATGTCAGGATATTCCATGGCAGAACGCAAGTTTCCCCTAGCTCCCGTATTAATTGGAGCGGAAACAGGTAATTGGAAACCCTCTGAAAATCCGGACTGCAAAAATTTTGCTCCATCTCTGTCCGGATACCGTTCCAGCCATGGTAACATCCTGACCAATAATATTGGAGTTAGGGCTCTATCCAACAACAGGTGCCGCTGGACCGCGGCTTTGTTTTGTCGTGGACTGAGCCCCACCTCCCCCTCCAGTTGGTGGTTTTGTGCAATCCTTGATTGCGTGTGGACCTCCGCATCTGAGACAAAGGTGCCGAAAACGACACCGGTTTCCCAGGTTGCACTGCCCATTATTAAATGAGTAGCACTTACCATGGCCAGGCTTACTATTACCTCCCTTATTATTGCTATTATAAGGCCTGTTCCCATACTGCCTTGCCCATCCCTTATTCTCAGCAGCCCTAAGAGGCGTAGCTGATTCGGTAACTTCGACATATAACTCAACGTCTTTCTTACCGAAATCAAACACCTCTCGGCCTTGCTGCTTCCTCCTAAATTCTTCGTCATAGATCCGCCAGCCGGGACCCACATACGAAGTGTAGAGTTTATGAATGAGGAACTGGTATCTCACCAGGTTCACATATTCATCTGGATGTGTCTCTAAATAACAGGCCGCAAAAATAAGTATGCCTCTTACCCAGTTATTATAAGTACGAAAGGCATCCTCATTAGAGGGTCCTTTCTTCCTAGCCGCCAGGAGGGCCCGCCTATCTTTGCTTGTTAAAGCAAAGATATCTACATAGCGGCCTTTTCTGATCCTGTCCCTAACCCTAGGGCGCAAACCCCGCTTAACAGCGGTGTTTGCACACTGCACTGTGTCGGACTCGACCGATACATTAGAGAAGCCGGAGCTATGGGACCTATATTCTCTGCGCGTCTTTCGCTTGCGCCTGCGCACGCCGCCGTCCGAAGATGAATTACCTTCGGAAGACGTCGAAGCCAATGAGGAATCAGAAGTTTCATGTCTGCGTCGCCTCTTACGAGACTTGGCAGACCTTTTAGGCTTAGACTTTTCTGCTGGCGATGAGCCCCCCGACCCATCGCTATCCGAAATGGCATTACCCTCACTAGTCCAATCTGGATCATTAGAGGACTCACCCGCTTCAGATGCTCCAGCTCTTCCTCCCGCTCCTTCAACGTTGCCACGGCTCGACGACGGGCGGTCCATACTTTGCTGCAATAATCCCCGACCTGCCAATATAGTATCATTAACGACACCAATAACAGGCACATTACCAGGCGATGGATCTTCCCTTGCGGTAATTGCTCTCTCGCCTCTCGCCGCGGTAATGGTAGGCGCTATGGCTCGGGCTATGATGTCAGACACCGAAGCCACTGTAGCCGTAGGAGCAGCACTCCCTTGTCCACCTGGACCGGTGGTCAGCAAAGGAGCCACTGCGGATACCACTGCCGAGAAAATGGACGTCAGAGCCGATGAATTTAAAGTCACCGTATCTCCGGCCCGATTAGACCCCCTCACTGCATCCGCGTAGGAGCGACCAGGCATTATCTTGTTACCTTGTATACCTACAACACTTTGCCTGCCTGGTTCGTCTGCTAACCTCCTGCGTTCCCTACGCCTTGATCTTGCGTTACCTACCAAAGTCCTATCCTGCGCATGACCTTGTTGGTCCCTCTCATGCCCGCCAACCGACGACCCCCTCTGGTGGCCGGATGGTCCCTGTAAATTTTGAGAACCACTGCAGTTACTACTGCAAACAGTCGTCCCTGAAGTCCCATCGGATGACCTTGAATCATCCGATGAGTCACTGTTGGACTGCCATTCCCCCATAACGGACTCAAGCATATGAAATTCCCTTTCTGACAATGTATTCCTAAATTGCTGAATAAATTGGTGCCTGTCCATGCTATTTCTAGCCACGCCACTAGATGGCGCTGCAGGCTCATTATTAATTTCATTGCTAGCATCATCCCCATTAGGTCTGCGGCGGCCACTTCTAACAGCAGCCACCGCAGTATTGCTCCTAGTGCCATCCGGCACTGCACCCTTCCCCCTGCCTCGTTTTTTACTTTGGGCACTGTTGTTGTTGCTAGGGGCAACGGGGCGTCTATCCCGTCCCCTAGCGCGCCCGCCATTTTTTTGAACAGGGGGAGAGGGAGCCGGGCCGGGCTGTATCCCGGCATCCCCCTCACCCACCACATCAGGCCTGCTTTGCGCCGTGGTGTCTGCGGCCGGGCGCGTACCCGGGCGGGGGGAGAAGAGAGCAGCGATGGTGGAGAGGGAGCCGGGCCGGGCTGTATCCTGGCATCCCCCTCTCCCACCCCGTCAGCTGCGTGGTGCGCCGCGTTTAACGCAGCGGACCGCGACCCCCGGCGTCTACTGCCTACTCGGGCGGGGGGAGGAGAGACCAGCGACGGTGCTGCTGACTGACCACCGCGCGATCTCCCCCGCCGCCCGCCGCCATTGAAATTGGCTGCACGCGGCGTCGCAGATTGAGCTCCGCGACGCCCTGCACCAGCCACGGAAGTCCTGGGTAAAACCTGGGCAGGGGGAAGAACCCTGGCGCCCACATTTCTCCTGCGCGGCGAAGGGGATAAGCCCCTTACATCGCCGCGCACCGGAGGCCTGGCCCTGGCCCTAACATCAGCCTCATCAAGGCTGACATATCTAGTGGGAGCCCCCACAGAACGCTTGGGCCTGGCAGACATTAGAGATAGAGGGGATAGAAACAGGTAGAAAAGAAAGGAAAGGTGACAGAGAGGAGGTTTATTATCTAGAGAAATATAGATGGGTGAACAAAGGTTTATTAATGGAAAATACAGCAATTAAGTTTAGAATCTAGCTAATCCAATGAATCTTTGTACTTAACAGTCCAACGGTTCCTGAAGCAAGAGGCAAAATCTTCTGGAAGCAGGATCATCACCCCATCAATCTCCACCTCTAACCTCAAAACAGCCTATCCTGGACCATCATTCAAATCAGCCAACCCGTCAATCAAGACAAGCCGAACCCCCGGGCCCAGATCCAGTGTGTGAGCTAAGGATTCCTGCCGATAGCCAGGTGAGTTTATGCTGTTTTCAGCCAGACAAGCTGGCTTCTACAGTCTTTTGATGGTCAAATGATTTCTCCAGCACTCTATGGTGTCTCTGATCCGCAAGCACTCTTTGTGGGAAGCAGGTGGGCAGGTGACATGGTCAGCTTCCCCCCCCCCCCCCCGACCTAGGTCACCTGGGGATTTGCATGGGAATGTCCAGAGTTTTCATGAGAACTCCCATAAAACACTGGACAATACCATGGGCTATGCCTCCCGCCTCCGTCCCACGCCCCCTACCTTCGTGATGGCGATGTAGTTTGCCATGCCCGCTCCTACCCTGCATCTGCACATGCGTTAGAATAACCCCCTAAGTGCTGGGCCACACAAAGAGGCCAAGCAGGTCTGCTTGGCTGAAGGAGTCTACACAAAGGCTCCTTTGTGGCCACCCATACAATCGCGGCGGAGTCGCAGCTGCCGGGTCATACCACAGCATGCTGCAGTAGGACAGAATGGTGGGATGACCGCATTTCAAAAAGAACACATCCGGTTGGCACGCACTGGACCCGGACCTGCAGGATCCAGCCACAACCCTGTGTGTGACCCAACAAGTGGCTATGCTAAGTTTGTCTCAAGCCGAAGTGCTATTTGTGTGCTTGTCTGCATACCATCAGCCGCCTACCACTAACCAGTGCTCAGTGTAGAAGTGCATGCACATGATGAGACTGTGATTTCCATTTAACTCCCCAGAGCCCAGAACCATACACACTTGGACTATACAGATGCAGCCATCCTCTTAGGCTGCACTAGCAATACATTTCTGGCAGCAGGCGCGCCGGCATCTCACATGCGCGCGCATCCATTGCCGAAAGGTCCGGCTAGATGAGAACGGATGCATTTGTATTTTACTTAAGATTATGACTATTGGGGTTATTCTGATTCACTCGGAAAGGCACAATCACTCTCTAATGGACAAAACCATATGCACTGCAGGGGGGCTGATATAACATGTGCAGAGAGAGTTAGATTTGGGTGTTTTGTAGTTTATGTGCAGGGTAAATACTGGCTGCTTTATTTTTACACTGCAATATAGTTATCGGTTTGAAATATAAACCCCCCCCAAATCTAACTCTCTCTGCACATGCTACATCAGCCCCACCTGCAGTACACATGGTTTTGTCCATTAGAGAGTAATTGTGCCTTTCTGAGTGAATCAGAATAACCCCTATGGCTGATTATGCCTATACTAGAACCATAGACTGTATACAATTTAGCCAAAATTGTCTTGTCTTCACAGTCTATTTTTTCTTGTGATGCCGATACCACCTGGGCAAGCATTGGCATCACAAGCTGTACACATACTGTGCGATTTGTGCTAACTTTTCTTCTGATTTTGACTATAAAGTCAAGATCAGAAGCTCAAATCGCACACTGCGTATGCAACTTAATCATTTGATCCAATCCTGGACCCTGCTACAGTCATGTGACTGGACATCCAATCACCCTCCACTTGTGGAGATATAAAGGGAGCTCCCTCAAGCCTCCGGTGCCTTAAACAACTTGTCGCTTCCTAAAGGATCATTCTAGGCACCAAGCTACAGTGCACTGCTACCTATTTCCCTGTGAGGTTACCAGTGCTTGCACCTGCGGATCAGCCTTTCCACCTGCTGCCTACCTAAATCCTGCTACTGTGATTCCAGCTCCTGTGCTCCATTAGGATTTCCTGCTGTCTTGCTCTGACTTCTGCAGCACAGACATGTTCTCCACACCATCAGCTCCCAGGCTGATCTCGCGAACATTGGTTCCCGGGCAGTTCCTGCGAGCATCGGTTTCCGGGCCATTCCCGGGAGCATTGGTTCCCAGTCCGGCATCACGACCATTGGTTCTCTAACAGATATCCAGCCCACTGATTGCCATGCCAATCCTCAAGTCACTGGCTCTCTAGCCTCCACACCGTCTGTGCACTCAGTGTCCATCTAGTACCTTTTCTTACACATCGCCTGTTCTTTGTCTGCATCCACCACAGGCCTATTACGGTCACAGCCGAGAACATAAGTTACCCAGTCCTGACTCCTGACATGAGGTTTGTGATTTGGCATGTAATGTGCGGATTCTTTACTGAGAACTAACAAAGAAAAATAAAGGAGAGCCAAGGATGTCTATAAAGCTGCTACGAAGAGGGGATGAAGGGAGAACCAAATATCAGTAAAATAGCAATCCCACTGTATAATCGGCATTGGGCACATGGACATAATCTACTTTAGAGTGTAAAAAATGTATTTAATGATATCAACACAATATAATATACACAAAAACAACCAGTGAAACATTTAGGGATCTATTCAATATTCCTTCATTTCTACATTATGAAAGTAACGCAGAAGATGTCATGGATATCCCCTGCTTATCTTTCAGTCCCGAACTGGCCCGCTGGTTCTGTACTATTGTGTGGGGAAGTAAAGGGATCAGCTTCTGAAAATACAACATTTTCGGAGAATGATTGTGGGAACCTTTGCTATTTTCGGATGGCATTTGTTCCCAAACTCTTCTCCGAGTCCTGGTTGCAAAGAGGGATCTGATCTGGTCTATACTGCCGTTAAAGTCCAGTGATATCGCTGCATAAGTCCAGTGGCACTGACATTAAATTGCATTGGTACTGTTGCATAAGTCCGTTAATACTGCTGTTAAAGTCCAGTGTATGCGGCATAAGTCCAGTGGCACTGCCATTAAAGTCCACTGGTACTGCTGCATAAGTCCGGTAATACTACTATTAATTGATTGATTTTGCGCATCTTTTTTTTTGTGGGGGGGGGGGGGGTCAATTATGTGCTCTTTGATGCCTCTTTTTTCAAACTGCCATCCTGTCTGCCGCTGCAGTACCACTCCAAGCTGGGTCACTTGTTTGTGCCGCACACTGGTGTCGCTTAGCATAGTCGCCCAGCTACTTAGATGCAACCTTTTGGCCTAAAAACAACATTGCGAGGTGTGAGGCATTCAGAATAGACTGGAAATTAATGTTATTGAGGTTATTAATGCCTCCAAAAAAATTCAGATCCGAAACACAAAAATGGTGGCGCTATGGAACAGATCCAGATCCACAACACGTTTCACATAATACTAAAAGTGGCCGATGCACATCCCTAATCTAAAGTGTCAGCTTGTTGTTATCTTAATCAGCCACTAGATGGAGCCAAATGTACACACAAGCAATCTCAGACTTTATAAATGAGGCCAAATAAAATACACTGATACCCCTTTCCCACTGCAGCTCTTAAACGGTAAATTGCCGTTTTTCCCCCACAATTTACTGTTTAAGGCTGCAGTGGGAAAGTGCCAGAGTTGAAATACCGGTTAAAGTTAACCGGTATTTCAACCCGTTTAAAAAGCAGAATCCTACACATTTAAATACCGTTTGTAAGGCAGTGGGAATGCCGCTTAAACGGTATTTAAAATACCACACTACTTCCCCCTCCCCTGGTACCTGCCCTGTGCCCACCCTCCTCTGATACTTACCTGCGTGGGGGATCCGTGCAGCGGGATTCACGCACTTCTGGGGAGGCATCGGGTCTGGCATGGGCACAGTACTTGGGGTAGTAAAAGGAAGATAAGATTCTGCGCTTCCACTCAGATGCGGCACGGTCCCTGGTAGTATCACCTACTACAAAGAATACAATAAAAACAGAAGTGAGACTGACTGACTGACTGAGTGTCTCCGGTAATTATACTGTCACAGATCATAGTTGCCAACTTGCCAAGTCAGCTGGGAACAAGCGGATTTGGGCTTTTTTTCTGGAAGGATCTGACATTCTGGTCTAACAATTGTGTGTGACCCCCGATCTACGTGCATTGTTTGGCCTAAGAGGAGGCCCTTATACGGTACGGGCATCTCACCATTATAAAAAGTGGAAATTAACCCATACCATTTATTCTACACCATGAGATGTCTTTCTGTTTTTTCCTGAGGTCAATATTAATTTAAAGAAGAGAACCTTATATCCAAAGGATAAAGAACATCCTCCCCAATAGGAAGCGCAGGCCCCTATCTCTGTTTTTACAGTACTTGGGGTCCCTCTGGATGCTGGGCAGTGGGGACGCTCCGGGGTCCATCCCACATGGGCACTGTGCTGTGGATGCTGGTGGTGCAGCAGGGTCATTTCGGGGTCCATACGGCGTCGGGGCAGTCCCTGCAGCTGATGGTAACTAATAGTTCCCACTATGCGCATATCTAATGAGTGCCGTGCATATCAATGAGCTGCTCATTACATATGTGCATATGTAATGAGCGGCTCAATGATATGCACAGCGCTCAGTAGACATGCGCATAGTGGGAACTATTAGTTCCCATCAGCTGCAGGGACTGCCCTGATGCCCTATGGACCCCGAATTGACCTTGCTGCACAACCAGCACAGTGCCCATGTGGGATGGACCCCGGAGCGTCCCCACTGCCCAGCATCCAGAGGGACCCCAAGTACTGTGCCCATGCCAGACCCGATGCCTCCCCAGAAGTGCGTGAACCCCGCTGCACGGATCCCCCACGCAGGTAAGTATCAGGGGAGGGTGGGCACAGGGCAGGTACCAGGGGAGGGGGGGTATATTACTGGTTAATTACCGTTTTGTAGCTTTCACAAGGGGTTCAATGTGAAAGGTACAAAAACGGTAATTAACCAGTAATATACCGTTTACTACATGCAGTGGGAAAGGGGTTAAACCTGCTTTGACCCGTTTAAAGAACCGTTTAAAAAAACGGGTCAAAGCAGGTTTGGCAGTAGGAAAGCAGCATAAGTTGACTGTAGTAAAAAGGGGTATTATTTATTTTTTACAGTTTCTTATATAGCGCAGCAGATTCCGTTGTGCTTTACAATTGTAAACAGAGATGAAACAAACTGGGTAACATCAGAAAGACTTGGAGGTAAAAGTATGGATCATATGGTCGACAGTCATTAGGTCGACACCACTGGGTCGACATACTGCAAGGTAAACATGGATCTAATTCGACATGGGACACGGTCGACAGTTCATTAGGTCGACACAAGCATTAGGTCGACATGGTCTAGGCCGACAGTTAAAAGGTTGAAATGGGGGTTTTCACTGTTTTTCTACCAGAATGTCAACACAGTCGACATGGACACAGGATTAAGTGCACCGCTTCCCCTCGCATGGCTCGCTGCACTTGCCATGCTTCGGGCACGGTGCCTCGCTGTGCTCGGCACACTATTTTATTCTTCCACCACACCCTGGTGGATGGTAGGGCATGAAATACCACCTGTTGGCACATGCCGGCTCAAAAAAACAGTGAAAAACTCTATGTTGACCTAATGCTTGTGTCGACATGGCCTGTCGACCTTGCAGAATGTCGACCTAGTGGTGTTGACCTAATGTCTGTCGACCATCCTTAGGTCGACCAACCGACCGTATCCCGTTGCAAGGTGCCACCCCACACATAAGCTATGGTGGTAAAAGATTATATCATGGTCTCACATATAATCGCTCAGCAGGACTTACAGGTTGAGTATCCCTTATCCGAAATGCTCGGGGCCACGAGGTTCCGGATAGGGGATTTTTCTCGGTTTTTAGAATTTTTTTTTTTTAGGCTTACCTACCTGTCCCCTGATGGTGTCCGGTGGTCCCTCGGCATCGGGCGTCCACAGCAGGCCTCCGGCATCTTCTCTGGGTCTCCAGCGGTCCCAGGAATGCATTGCGCGGGTGTGCGCGCGCACCGGTGACGTCACCGGCGCGCGCACACACTCGCGCAATGCATTCCTGGGACCACTGGAGGCCCTGGAGAAGATGCCGGAGGCCTGCTGTGGACGCCCTGGGACTTGGTAAGTATGAAAAGCGGGTTAGGGGGGGTAAAAAAAAAAATTCTAATTATTCGGATAATGAATACACGGATACGGGATACTCAACCTGTATTAGATATTGGCAAGCAGTGGTTGTAATAATAATGGCTCCATGGTTGTAAAAGTAAAATATGGGGTGCATTTGGTGCCAATTAGCCACTGTCTCAAACACCACCACTATGCTGGCCGCTGTGTGCACAGGGACTATTCCACTTATATTGTTTTTTCCTTTTAATTTTTATGCCATTGAATTCAACTACACAACTATCCACGAGCAATACGCCGTAAATCTCGAAAACTGAATTCATAGCCATCTACCACTACTACTCTTGTACATATTCTGAAGGATTTTCTGTGGTCCTTTTCTGTGGTGAGGCTGCAGGAATTCTGTGTGCACCTTGGGACTTTTTTAAAGTTTATTTGTTGTTTAAAGTTTGTCCAATGGAGGGTGTGGCTTCATGGGGAAGGGGCGTGTCCACGCAATAGTTCCAATTCCTATTACACCACAGAGTAGTGTCCATTATTTATCCTGGACCACACAGGTGCCAGGTAGAGCCCCTAAGACACACTGCGCCAGGTATAGGTTGACACAAGTCTGTCAGCCCAGTGTTACGAGCCGCCTCTGGCGGGTCTGTAAATGCAGCTTGACTCCTGTGTCCTCAATGTGCAGGGCAGCTGTTGTTTAATGAGACCATTAGCTCTGGGCCTTGTATCAGGCTGCTCACCTGTAGTAAGTCTCCTCGTTTAGGGAGCTTGTCAGCCTTGGCTATTCTGATTGAGAGTGTTCCCTTTATCTCCCATGCTGCCTTTTACCAAGGTGCTGGTGATTCTCCTAGTGCAGCCTGTCCTAGTCTGTTTCCCTGTCTTGGTGCAGTCTGTCTGAATCTGTTCTCTGGTCATCAGCCATATTCCTCAGCCCTCCTGACCCTGCCTTGGTCCGGTGTTCCTGGTGCTTTCCATTCTGCAGAGGATTAAGTGCTGGTTTTTCCATCTACAGTATTTCTGCTGATCCCTGTTAAGAGTTTAGCTGTGTGGAGTTATATGTGCTCTCCTTTTAGAGGTTTTGCCATCCAGCTCCACACGGGTTATATTGTGTATTATTAACATCTTCAGGCATTGTTGCATTTATTCCATTAGCATTAGTTTACATCCTGCTCTGTTTCTGTAGTGACAAGTGTAGGTGCGTGAAAAAGGATATGATACAGCGCTCGGGTTTAGCTCAAATATAAAAATGAAAAAATAGGTAAAAATTATTAAAAAGGGTTTGCTGCAAGCATTCAATATTGGAGCCAAGTGGGTGTTGAATGTTCTGAATCAACACTTGGGTGTATAATTACCATACGTAGTGGATGGCTTTATTGGAAATTCAGATATTCAAAGTCCCGGAGATTTCCCAGTGAAGGATTCCTGTGTCTCTCACAATGGAGGTGATGATAAGGCAGTCCTTAAGGTACAGCTGGTAACAAAATGGAAATGGCTGCTGGTTCCAGGAGATCCGCGGTGATGTAGAACAGAACTGGTCCGGGTATAACGTCCTCTACAATTGTAAGGAATAATGTGGAGCTGTATTGTAGCTGAATGTCTATCCAATAGAATGCTGGAGCAAGGGTATGGGCTCAATATGTGAGGTCTGAAAGGGGCATAAATGTCATGTTACATGGGTTTGGAAAATGACAGCTATGAACGGATTGGCTGGTTGTTTATCACTCTCCCCTTTATCACTTTTTTGAAGCTTGGTACATCTGGTCCATTGTGTATAATGCCAGTAAAGAAAACGCTGAAAACAAACCTGTTGCTGATGGCGACAGATTTATTACAGGCACATCACAAATTAATCATTCACTTACACATGTAATTAAAGTAATTACTTTCACACCTGGTACCTCCACTGGGTATTGTTTCCCGAGCTTGCTAGTTTTAAAATGCACTAATATTTGTTAGCTATACCTGTTTCACCGAACATTGTTTAAATGGCATCACATTTTCGGAACCTAGTAGTGTTTGAAAATTATTAAAGTGTGTGTGTTTTAATATTATTATAAACTCTACTTTTAAACAGTAGCTGCATGTGATATATGTATTGGGCTTATTGAAAATCTCCCCTTGGCCCAAAAGCACAGAAGACTGAAAAATTAGAAAAATGGTTTCAATCAAAGTATTTCCACAGCCAGAGCCACCTGTCTCTCCAGCCATCTATCGTCTCCCCAGACAACCCCCTTATTTCTCTGCATCCACCAGTGTTTTCCCAGCTTTCCATTCTCTTTCCAGTCACCCACTGTCTTCTTATCCAGCCTCCTTTTGTCTTTCGAGCTACCCAATGTACCATACCTCCCAACATAACCCAGGAGGGACACATTGCTCTGCTACTGCACTTCCCTCTTAATTTATAATTGCCATCACCTGTGTTGAAGCACCTTTCTTAGCAATTTACCTCTTCAACACAGATGAGGGCAAGTTCAGGAGCAGGAGAGGGTCATGTTGGGAGGTATGGTGTACTCTCAGTTCTCTCTAACCATCTGGGTTGGGATCATTTGATCTACAGCATGATGGTCGACAGTCATTAGGTCGACACCATTCAAAAATGGTGAGAAAAGGTCGACATGGTTATAGGTCAAAAGGTCATAAGTTCGACAATGTCTATGTTGACAGTCAAAAGGTCGACATGGGGTTTTTCACTGTTTTTTTACCTGAATGTCAACACAGTCGACATGGACACAGTTTAAAGTGCACCGCACCCCCTCGCATTGCTCGCGATGCGTCGGGCACGGTGCCTCGCTACACTTGGCACACTATTTTATTCTCCCACCATGCCCTAAGGCATGAAATACCACCTGTCGGCACATGTTGGCTAAAAAAACAGTGAAAACCCCCATGTCGACCTTTTGACTGTCGACTTAGACACTGTCGAACTAACGACCTGTCGAACTAATGACCTTTCGACGTAGAACCATGTCGACCTAGAACATACTTGCCTACCTGATCCTCTCCATACGGGAGAAAATGCTCTGTTTCTGGGCTTCCCTGGTAATGTATAATTGCCATCACCTGTGGGGAGCTAGGTAAAGGTATTTCAGCACAGGTGATGGCAATCATATAGTACCAGGGAAGTCCAGGAACAGAGCATTTTCTCCCGCATGGAGAGGGTCAGGTAGGCAAGTATGACCTAGAACCGTGTCACCCTAGACCCATGTCGACCTTTTCCCATGTCAACCTAATGACTGTCGACCATCATGCTGTAAACCAAATGACCGCATCCCAGCCACCCAGTATTAGCCAAACCTGGCTCTTTCGGTCTCTCCAGTCACCCAATGTCTCATTATCCAGCCTTCTTTTGTCTCTCCAGCTACCCAGTGTCTCCATATCCAGCCTCCTTCTGTCTCTCCAGCCACTCAGTGTCTCATTATCTAGCCTCCTTCTGTCTCTCCAGCTACCAAGTGTCTCCTAAGTCTACCCTCTTCTGTCTCTCTAGCCACCCAGTATTTCCCAAACCTGGCTTCTTCTGTTTCTCCAGCTACATAGTGTCTTCTTATCCAGCCTCCTTCTGTCTCTCCAGCAATCCAGTGCCTCATTATCCATCCTCCTTCTGTCTCTCCAGTTACCCAGTGTCTCATTATCCATCCTCCTTCTGTCTCTCCAGCTAACCAGTGTCTCATTATCCATCCTCCTTCTGTCTCTCCAGCTAACCAGTGTCTCATTACCCATCCTCCTTCTGTCTCTCCAGCTAACCAGTGTCTCATTACCCATCCTCCTTTTGTCTCTCCAGCTACCCAGTGAAACACATCTAATACTTTCATTACAATTATAGCCATAAACTGTTGGTTAATATCGACAGTCACCACTAAGTTTGAGTTTTGGTATAATGGGCCTTATTCTGCTCGATACGGTGAGACCGTATACGGGCGGATCAGGTTTTTTTTCCATCTGCGCATGCGTAGCTTTCGCAATGCGCAGGTGTGGCGACCTCACACCGCTCACGGACGGGTCTCTCCGTGCGAAAAAACCTGTCCGCAAGAGTACTATCATTGTGGGCAGCATGGAGGCGTTTTTAGGGGAGCGGCCGGAATAACGAGGACAACTGGGCGTAAACATGGGCATACACGGGGGTGTGCACCAAATATGTACTGTGCTACAACCGCTCGATCGGTGAACGCACCGTGCATTTTGGGCCAAAAACAGGCAGACGCCAAAGATAGCTCCAGACCACCCCTAGAGATACCGTATGAGAGTGGACGCCTGGGTCTGCTAATTAACGCTGATTACTACACCTGAATGTAATAAGCAATGCTGCAGCCTATTAAGGGAAAACCATTATTTCACTACCTGCAAGCCACACACAGCACTCAAACACATTAGAAGCATATATTTCTACACTTCTCTACATATAAAGGTTGGTTTAATTTTAGGTAAGATTCATTCTAAGACCTGCTTATATATGGCAAGGTAGTTATTTTATAACCATCTACACCCATTCAGTAAGTGCTTTTGTAAACTTTAAAAAGCAGGACACTCAATTCACAGAAGTCGACATGTGTCAACTTTTTCACTGTAACACCAACATAACTTTATTTAAAAGTAAAACCAATGTGGGGACACATAGATAGTGATTAAAATGCAACATTAGAACATAATAAATATACATGTAATGAGGGTTAAAATGTTGTTTTATTAAGGGGTTTATTGACATGGCAGGTAGGAGCTGCCCCACCTGCAGTGCACATGATTTTGTCCATCTAAGAAGGATTTTGTTAGAAAGAGTGAACTAGAATAAGGCCCATAGTGAGTTATTCAGACCAGATTGCATGGTTTCAAATTCACATGCAGTCTGCAGCCCCGATCTCCAGCAAGACACAAATCTAGTCCCATTCTCCCTCCAGTCTGTTTCCTGACCTAGCTAGATATCACTGGACAATTACACCTCTGTACACAGCAGCTCGGCGCCACACTGCCAATACAGAAACACACTCCTACATCCGTAGTGTAAAGCCCGGCACACCGCAATGCTGTGTGCTCAGCGATAGTGCTGAGCGGGGTTTTGCCTATTTTTAATAAGCACTGGGTTTCCCTGCAGATGATAGCGACACGCGGGACCGCACACCGCCATCACTGCAGGGCATACATGCGGAGCAATCAGTGCTCCATTTCTAAGTCATCTTAGTCAGATCGCTTATAAAGATCGCTTTTCTAAGCTATTTCTAGTGAACGAGGATAAATTTATAGGTACTTGTTTCCTAGCACAGCGCCCATCGCATACCGTATTTAGTGGTATGCGATGCGATATTCCTGTTAAATTAACAGGAGTGCTTGTACAATTTAATATATCACATAGCATCGCATGCCAGCAAATGGCATGCGATGCAATTTTTAATTGTACAAGCACCCTGATGGGTGCTTACAATGTTAAATGCACCCTTATTGTCAATGACACCCCCACTACGCGTCCTTCGACCTTTTCATACCCCCACTATCCACATCGGCGTGGAGTAGATTTTAGATAGTGTGGCGAGCGCAGCGAGCCACCGAGCCCGAAGCATGGCGAGCGCATGCAGAATACGAGCCCGAAGCGTGGCGAGCGCAGCGGAATACATGTAAAGTAATCCGTGTCCCCTCGCCACGCTTCGGGCTCGCTGTGCTCGCCACACTATCTAAGATCAACTCCACGCCGACGTGGATAGTGGGGTTATGAAAAGGTCGGAGGACGCGTACCGCCGCCCCTCGGCGGCTCGCTGCACCTGCCACGCCTCGGGTTGGCGTTGATAGTGGGGGCGTTGACAATGGGGGTGCATTTAACATTGTAAGCACCCATTAGGGTGCTTGTACAATTAAAAATTGCATCGCATGCCGCTATATTGTATGCGATGCGATTACATAAGATGCACTACAATCAAAATCGGGGGCGCCGTGCTAGGAAACAAGTACCAATTTATATATTGCGTATTGTTTATTGCTTATTGCAAACTGTTTATTACCTTCTGCATTTATCCGATGACTGTATTACTTTATTACTGATAAGTCCATGTATTAACAGTGCACGCAACTATCCGTGGTGCCCTAAATCATTAATCTACTTCATTGTTTGTGTGAATTAAATATAACTTTGTTTTATACACGGCATTCTCTGTGACTTTCCAACACATTGGGATTGTACATACACTACACAGAATATTTCCCCATATAAGATTATAACAAAAGGGAACCAATTAATAGAACACATAGATGTATATTCAACGCCGCCGGCGAGGAGGTTTGTATGGCAACAATAGCTTGTTTTTGGCGAGGACCGACGAAAACAAACCATCCTTTCATCTGCCACTCGCTGTATTCAATGTTCTGGAAAAATCTTTGCCGTCTGAGGACGACGAGGATTCCATCGAACAGCGAGGTTTGCCGCAAATGCAGCGAGCCCGCTGCAATTTTTGGCGAGCCCCGCCGTTTTGATGGGCGCACCTCGCTAAAAAGAACCAGCAAGGTAGAAATGGTGAGTGAATGGGAGGCCATTGAATACTCTGACGGTGAGCTATCGGCACTGCTCGCTGTATAGCTCACCATCAGAAGCTCACCAGCACCATTGAAAATACCCCATAAGGGTTATTAGCGCTGTTCACCAAACCATGTTATTTACTATACAAGGAGAACAATCCTTGCCCAAACCAGCAGTTTACCCAGATTAAAGAATTATGATCATAGTCAGGGCCGGTGCTACCATTAGGCAGCTGCCTATGGGCACCAGCACTGAGGGGCAGCACTGAAGGTAATAAACAGCAGAATAATAACAATGACTACGAAAGAGAAATTATTATTCTACTTAAACTGACGATAGCCATAGCAGCGGCAGCCGGCCTGCACATATCTGCTGCCTGGCTGAAGCTGCAGACATGTCACAGCCTGACATGTCCAGTGTTAGCCAATCCAAATGCCCATCCAGCTGTGACATCAGGATAACATATCGAGCAGCCAATTGGTGAGTGTGTACACCTTAATCCACAAGTGGGCGGATGACCATTTTTAGAACATCCATTTGGGTGTACAGTAAGAATACCTATAAAACAGACTGATTGCACAAACACATACAGTACCTAGATGTGTCCAAATGCTTTGTTGCCCTGAAGCATATGCACGGGCATGCGTACACATCCTCCCGTGGGTATACCATTCATTGCGGAAGGATCACAGGAGCGTATATCCTTGCAGTTTAAATATTTTAACAAACTAGTAGACAAAGTTAAAGAAAGAATGGCCTTGTTTTTTATAGCCTTTGATAAACATTCTGTGTATATTTTGTTCAGGGGCCAATATACACTATTTTTTTTATATGCACGCAATGTGGGAACAAATTTGGCCAGCTTGTATTCAACTCTACACACACTCCATACTCTGAAATAATAACTACCATCATATTTTATGCATTTTTGCAGGATTGAATAAATGCCAAAAGATTCGTCATCAGTTGTTTAATTACCCAGAGTAAGCCGTTGCAGCAATTATTAAAGACGGTTGTCTGTTACGTTGCTCAACATTTCCCTGAAGAGTCAGAGCACGGTATAGAGCTGGGACAATATGGCACATGTGAGTAATACAATTTTCACATTATGATTTACTGTGTGATCTCCTATGCCAGCATAATTATAGTATTTCTAGGATATGTTGAGTAGGTAGTACTGTAACAGATATTGAATGTACAGTATGAAATCAGGGACTAATGAACTACTTTTGGTTATTTAATAGGAGCCATGTTTTTTTCTATGAAAAAAGGTGACGGCACTGTACATAAAAGGTGCCGGTACTCCTCTAAGCTGCTGAAAGTCCTGTGGCCAGGTAAGCATTTTCCTGGTTTATAATGTATAGCAGCTGGAGGGAATGGTATGGTTATACTAGTTCCATGATGGCATATTAAAAAAGGGTGTGATAGGATATGTCGACAGCTACATTTATTATGTTTACCGTGAAGTTGATGTGTTTAGAATGTCGGCATATCCACCCCACATGGTATAGCAGTAACTCACCTGCTACTGGTGGATGCAGCAGCTGGAGCATGGCTGCTGGGTCCCGGCAATCATGTGACTGCCACTTTTGAGACAGACCTTTGATCCTCCAGTGTTCCTGTAAGTATTGTTATCCTGTCCATAACCTTAATCTCTAACCCTCCCTATTGTGTACATTCCTTACCACCTATCCCGCACCTCCATCCTAACGTACAGATTCCCACCAGCAGCCTAACTCCAGTGTCAACCTTTCGAGAATTTTGGCATGTTTCCTGTAGACATCAATCTATCAATGTTGGCATCATCCGGTATAAATATAGCAGCTATGACTGAAGTGGAAATACCAGTTTCTGGGGGAATAAAGGCTACAGTTGAGTACCATCAGGAAAAAAAATTGAATTCAAGTTATTTATTTATTTTTGTTTTGCTGCTCATTTTGATATACAGTACTGTATTATTTTAGTGTAGAGGATAATGGAATATGCAAATATTTATTGCGTTATATAATGCTGCATTTTTTGCTAATTTAAAACTAAAATATTGTGCTACATATTTACTATATTGGCTATTGTCATTATCTGAACATTTGTGTTACTGATAAAAGAATAGGTTATGTCAGTTCCATGGGTCAGATTTTAAGTAGTTAATATCACTAAGTTGCCGCTGGGGGTATATATGCCAGGGCTGTAACTACTGTAGGTGCCAGTGATGCCTTACACTCAGAACTGTGGGTGCATCCGCAGGCAACACCCTCCATCCCTGTCAGCACTAGAATCACTGACAGCATGTCCACACTGCACTGTGTTTTTTTCAGCCACCTGTTGAGTCTAGGACACATAGAGGGTGCTCCGAGCTGATCCTAATCAGTGCTCCCTCTGTGTCCTAGACTCGGTGATCTTCTCAGCAGGCGGTGCTGTGATTGACTGAGGACTTGGAGCTCACCAGAGGCTGGGAAAGAGTGCAGTGTGGAGGGGATGTCACTGCCTATGGAGAGCAGCAGCAACAAGTGGGCACTGCTGTGTGGCCAAACACAGAGAGAAGGGGCACAGGTCTGACACTGAAGGTAGGGGTACATGTCTGACTTTAGGATACTACTCCTGTGGACATGAAATCACGTGCACCTGGGTGGGAGGGGGCACCAATTCCCTCACTGGCACAGGGCACCAAAATATCTAGTTACGGCATTGATATATATATATATATATATATATATATATGCTAGTATAATTATGTGTGTTTTTTAGAATACCATTGGGTTTTTTGTTCTAAACATGCTTGTGTTAATTTTTTAGAATTCTACTTAAATGAATCAACAGTATTAGACCATGTAAGTTGCATATTCATACCTCCCAACTTTTAGGTCCTGGAAGGAGGAACAAAGGCGCGCGCCCGAAATTAGGGGGCGTGGCTTGCTACAAAAGGGGGAGTGACCTATAATTGCGCCGTTCCGTGAGGCCATGCCCCTGTGTTGCTGCTGTGGGGGCATGGCCCAGAGGCTCTGTGAGCCTCTAGCCAGGCCCCCAGCCCATCTGGCTGCGGGAATAGACGCTGTGCACATGCACACAGCCTCTATTTAGAGCTGGTCATCTTCTAACAGGGGAAACTCCCAACTGTGTCGTCCATCACCCCCCCCCCCCATCGTCCGTCCCCCCCGCCGCGGGAGGGATGCGGGAACATCCCGAAAACCGGGACATTCCCGCGGTATTCGGGACAGATGGCATTAGCATTGAGCGGGCTAACTAGTGGATGTATATATATTTGTTACACCTTGACAAAGGGGTTAGCGAACCCCGAAACGTTGGGAACCCTTTTCCATTGCCTTTAAAGTTTTTTAAAAAGACCTCCCGAGTGCCTCTGTTTGTTCTTGAACGGAATATATATATATATATATATATCTTCCCAAGAAATCAGGCACACGGCGATGATGCTCGTTCCTACAACAATGCTTTTTTTTCCTCTCGCAATTTAACATAGAATATACTTGAATGACTCTTATAAAGGTATCTTTTTTGATCCCTGGTATGGCTCCGATGGAACGTCCAGACCATTGCAGCGCTAGAGAGTGACAGTGATTGCGGTACTATGCTATGTTGATATCATGTGGTATTCTAGGCCACACTGCTAAAACGCAGGGTACGAGTATTTGCTTGATTGTGCTCAGTTGTTTTTAAAGAAAAAGTTCCTTTAATAAAATAATTCTGCACTATGAGGCCCATCCTCCATTTCTGCTTCTAGATATATATATATATATATATATATATATATATATATAGAGAGAGAGAGAGAGAGAGAGAGAGAGAGAGAGAGAGAGAGAGAGAGGGTAGTGGCCCCAATAATGCGCTTAGAGAGCAGCACCTCTATCGTACCTCGCTGCTAGTGAAAGTACAGGTGGGATAAGAATGGAAAAAGAAGAGAATAGGGGTGCGCTGAGTGTACCACTGTGTGGCTTTACATACAATAAATCAATAAAATGAATAAAAACAAATAAACATTTATTGGTGGTTAATCCAGCAATGCATTTTCATTTCACTGTTTTTGACTAGTGCCACATATAGGGCGGTATTCAATGAGCCTGATTCGCCAGGTTTTTATGGCGATTTTGTGCTGTTTGGCGAATTTCTGTCAAAAACGGTGAATCACCCTATTCAATGACCACATGGCGAATACATTTCTAGGTTTTTTTCACCATGATTCACCGAGTAGCAATCGCTATCTTTTTATGGTGAAGTGGAATGTGAACTTTTAAAATAAAGTGTTTTGTTTTTTACATTTGGTGTCAAAAAATCAGGAATTTTATTCTGAGAAGGGGCATGCTATTTTTATTCATGTGCTGTAAGCACATGAATATATATTTAATTTTAAAAATAATATTTTTTTTTTTTATTATTTTTTTACACAGCATCCAGCAGGTGGCGCCAGAGCGGAGCCGCTCATTACATATTCATATATTCACTGCACGATCATTTTAATCGTGTGTAATGAATATACGTGAGCCTGCTGGCACCGCCGGGGGGGCAGCCTGTGCTGCCTGGCACCCGGGGAGCACACCTAAGCCCCCACAAAGGTCTGGGCTAGGCAGAGAGACTACCATCTCTCTGCCTGGCTCCGTCCTGAGGCTACCTGCGGCAATCGCCGCAGGAGCTCATATTCGCCTGTCAGGGGCAGCGAGCCCCTGACATGTTGAATACCGGAGCCCGCTGGCTCCGGAACGTGGCGAATGTGCAGCGAATCCTAAAAAGGATTCGCTGCACCTCGCAGGTATTCACATTGAATACCGCCCATAATGTAGATCCGCGCCCGACGCGTTTTGTCCCTTAGGACTTCATCAGGGGCGATGAACCAATCTATATAAGTGGTAAAACATGCCGTTACACACACACAATAATACAAAATACAAAGTACAACATATACAGATAATATATAAAATACAACATGTACAGATGTAATATCCAATTGTGTAGATTGTATAAACATGATAAAATATACAACATATACAAATATCGTGTACATTTATAGAGGGGGGTATACCCCAAGAACTGATGTTGGAGGATCTGTCAGGAGGAATACATTCATAGGCGTGAGGAGAAAATGGAGGAAATGAAGATAAGATGGGTGGGAGAGGTTGCTGAAAGTTGGTTGGACAATGCGAGAATATTTATATACCCAAAGTGGAGATATCTCCTGTATATAGTATGTTTTTTTTTTTTATATATATATATATGTATGGCTATTATTCACTATATATATAGATCTCTGTTATTCTGTATATGAATTTAATTCGAGAGATCTCTTCTTACCTGAATCGGTATGTAACACTATAAGTACCGTTGATATACACCCATTACCCATATGACTATTATTTGTCACTTATTATAGTGAATAATAGCCATACATATATTAAAATATATATATATATATATATATATATATATATAGGAGAAAAAACCAGAAAGCGCACGATGTGATTATAAATGTAAAGAACACTTTTACTGTAGTAATATAGTCACATACATGTAAGGTTTAAAACAGCAGGCATGCAGAGGTATATTAACCCGGAGAAGCAGTTCAGGCATCAACACGCTGACACGAATAGCGCGGCGGCAGCTGAGAACTCCAAGCCGGGACCAAGAACAGATCAGACAACGTCACAGCGTCAACACGTCATCCAGGACCGCCCCAACGCGTTTCGTCATCATCTCATGACGAAACGCGTTGGGGCGGTCCTGGATGACGTGTTGACGCTGTGACGTTGTCTGATCTGTTCTTGGTCCCGGCTTGGAGTTCTCAGCTGCCGCCGCGCTATTCGTGTCAGGGTGTTGATGCCTGAACTGCTTCTCCGGGTTAATATACCTCTGCATGCCTGCTGTTTTAAACCTTACATGTATGTGACTATATTACTACAGTAAAAGTGTTCTTTACATTTATAATCACATCGTGCGCTTTCTGGTTTTTTCT